>NW_027517127.1:980000-1280000 GCF_048772815.1 Callospermophilus lateralis | reverse complement strand
ATTAAAACCAAAACACTCAAACAAGGTCCTCATCTTCTTCCATATAGTCACTCATCGTAACCTCTGGCTGAAGGTCTCCATGAATGACTCACCCAAAGACAGTGTCCAAATAAACTCCCTTGCCCCTCATTTGCCTAAAGTCATGTTGGCCTGGACACCCTTCCTGTGAACCAGGAGTGATCAAATAAGCCTCCCGTTAATACTGCTCTGTTTCTCCAATTTGTGGCCTACTGACTTTCAATTATAGATTCTTTATGTGATTTGGAGTCATGCAAAAACCTAAGCACCTCTGCAGTGATTTGAAGAACTCATTTGACCCAAGGAATACCAATTCTCACTTGATGGAAGTCAGGAACCTAACAGAGGAAGACGAGAGACTTCATCCACAATGACTGATCTTTTGGCAATTATGGTTTTGGATGCACACATGGGATCATTCTTTAGATCCATCAGCTGCTGAGAATCAAAGTCACAGCCACATACAAGGCCAAGAGGCTAATTCAGACACATCCCTTTCCAAAGCAATTAAGAAAGAGCCACAAGTGATGCCTATTCATTTCCATTTGAAAACTGTTTTCTTCAGGCTTCAAAAAGGGGTGGCCTGAGGCAAAGACCTTCCTGATATTCAGGGCAACAGAACAATAGGTAAGCAAAAGGCCAAAAGCAGGGTATATCCACTGAGACTTTCCTGGTCACATTGATATCTGAGTTTTCTGAGATGCTGGCCATTCCCTTCAGCTATCCTGTACATGGCCATGTCACAGACCTTGGAGTTGTTACATATCTTGGACACAAAACCATGAGCCTATTCTGGAGAGTGGCCAGAATTCAGAAGAAAACAGAGACTTAGGAAGGTAGTAGGTATTGCCCATCCATAAGGCAAGCCGCACTCTATTCATAAATTAGGCAGGATGCATAATGGGAAGCTTTCTACTAGACAGGACACATCCATTGTTGCATTCTCTTTTCTCATGTCTACAACCGCAGACACAGTGGGATACACAGACATAGAAACACTCATCTTGTCAAACGACTTACTAGAAACAGTTCACTTCAAATCAAACAAACCGCCTTTCCTACCTATTCTCTGAACATGAGACAAAACAACAAACCCACACTCACAAATGCACCTCCTTCCCTCAAGTAGGTCTGTGACTCTCCGGAGTTAACTCTGACTGGTGGGCCATATTATGTTCCCCCAAAATGGCGTGTCCTCTATCAGATCTGGTTTCCTTGACCAACTCTGTGAAGTTGTCAGGAAAAAGTGGCCAGCTACTACCTGCTTTCGGAGGAAAAGTATCTCTTCAGAGCTCTCCTGGTATTTGGCTATACTCACATCAGGAGGTACCAAGAAAGACGGACTCTGTCCTTGGAAAATCCAATCACGTGAGCCCACAGGGACATGGACTGGGATTGCCTCTCGGTGTCTTGGTTCTTGGATAGCAAGTTCAGAGTGTTCCATCACCAAGGAAATGAGGTATGTCACTTTCTTTGGAACTGAATGAGGCCACTGCCTTGGCAACCACTTTGTCCTAACACTTGCTTCCAAGGGTCCCATGAGATGGAGGCTGCTCCTACTTCCTGGAACACTTTCACAAGTTAGAATGGTATATCAACCATAGACACCTGGGAACAGCTCTCCACACAGGTCTGGTTTAGTCCATCTTCTCTAAAATAAGTAGAGAGATGCTGATTCGGACACATCCCTTTATCCTGACCAGGTTGTTTGACTTGGAATAGAACTTTTGCTCTCTCAGGTCTTTCATACCTCCCTACAACTTCTCCAGGTATCATTTCTGCATGGAACTTTGAGGTTTTCAGCAGGTGGAAGGTCCCCTAATTCCCTGTATTTTAAGAACAACTCTGTTGCTGCTCTTCTGTAAAATGAGATTTAGGGTACAGTGTATGTTTAGGGTTAATAACAGGTTCAATTTGGGTTAGGAATCATTCTGGGCGATGAATAATGGTATTGAGAACGTGCGATAATTACAAGAATATAGAGGTGAAATATCAGTATGGAAACAGAAATCTAGGTATGATTTGAAACACAGGACCTTGTACCTTGGTAGATTTAATGTAGAAGAGAACATCCAGTCAAAATGGATAGTCGGTAGGATTAGGAAGATAGTCGGTAGGTTTAGGCAGAAGAGTGAGTATAGGATTTGGACCAAAAGTTCTTTAGCAATAGGGTTTCTGTTAGAGAATGAATGAAAATTTCAGCACATGTGACGAGTCAGTCACAACGATGAACTGGGGAAAATAAGTAGGAAAGCAGGTATCAATAGAGACATTATGAAATCAGGCAAAGTATAAAGTGAGTTATAGGATTAGACATTTTCAACAGGGTTTAGTTTGAATATATAATCATTGGAAGAAACAAATATGTTGTCACCAATAAGATTGACATTTGAGAGCATTAGGCAACCTTCACATGGATGTTTTTAGTTATCCATGTTCACTTTCCTTTTAGACTTCGGTACAATCATAAGTGTGACCTTTACATTTTTTCTTCAGAATTTTACTGTGATAAAATATATATGTGGATCAGGTGACATGAGTATTTCTTCCACCATTTCTGGGAGCAATATTTTGAAGACATATACATTAGTGTTAGGGGTACACAGAGGTGTACCCTGTGTCTATGAATATAGAGATAATGCATGAATCGACCATCCTGTGAATAAATAATTTAACTGGTTCCACTTTAAATAATGAATTGAATTGATATCTAAAAAAATATAAGAAATCTTATATTGATATATAATCATTCATTCCAACCAGTTATACATCTAATGGTAATTTTAGGATTATGGTTTATCATGAAGGGTGTTTGAGTTTTGCTTCATAAGAGATAATGAAAAATGAAAATATTGTGATTGGAAAAAGTCTTATGAAAAGACCAGTCAAGAAACATGGAGGAATACATGTGTTCTGAAGCAGGAAGTGACTGATCATTAAACAAATGCCTATAAGTTTTCTAACTTGTGGATGAAATATATATCCTATGATGTGCATAAACTGAAGAAATAGTAATGTACCAGTGTTGAATAGAAATGAACGTCAAAATACACATCATGTCCCCTAGGAATCTACTTGCATTGATGTTACACTGGGTAAGTATCTGTAGAAATATTAGAGTTTGTATTCACCATTCTATGAAGTTACTTTTCAGTACTAGGAAAGAAATATATATTTCAGGTGGATGATTATTTCTGAGTATAATCTTGTGGAAAGTTTGTTATAAATCCACATATATGAATATGAATGAATTTAGGGAGCGTATAATAAGACACATATATTTCATATTTTGAAAAATCTGGAGAGTATATATATATATATATATATATATATATATATATATATATGCACGCACACGCACAGACATTAAAAAGTAGCAATATAGGAGATCCACCATGGTGGCGAACATGGAGAAATCAAGTCTCTGACCTCTTAAGCTGCGCAGGCATAGGGAGTCATAAACTGTCTAAATGCTGTTTGTTCAGAATCACTAGGCAATGCTGACCTGACATGGATCTGGTGCGAACAGTCTGGGCCCCTCAGAAAACACACAGAGCCCGGATCTGCTGCATAGAAGCTCAGATTTGCCTGCTTCTTGTGTCTCAGAACTAACATTCCCTCTGAAATAACTGGTCGGCCCTTCTGAATTTACAGAGGTAAAAGGCCACTGAATTGAAATGGGGCTTCGGAGACACAGTCAGGACCCATCCGTTGCATTGGTCACCTGGCAAAAGGAATGAACGGTCACCATTTGCATGGGATACCACCATGGAAGAGAACTGACGTCATGGGCAGAGGAGATAACTTCATTGAAACCAGTACGACAGGTGTGTAATTCCCTATGCATCTCTCTCCACACAGCGGGGAAACATTAAGGGCCCCTTCCAGCTCTCCTTTAAGGGGCCCTCCCAGGTCTCCTGTGAGAAAGATGGCCAGACCGAGGAAATCATGTGTGCTGTGGGACTCGTGGCATGGAATTCCCGGCTACCGCTCCCACCAGTGCTGACAACTGAGGTCTCTTACACCAGCTAATGTGGGCATGGATACCAGAGAGCAAGCAAATTCGCTGGGGGTTCCCAGCCCCAAGCTCTACAAACATAGGGTCTGAGGGAGGCAAACAGGGAGAGAGTGGCAGGCGTTGATGAAAACAGGACTACCAGGAACAGAGACCTGACGTGTAGCAAGTATTGTGGTGAGTGTCACAGTTGAGCGGAGCCTGGCTTGAGGAAACACTAGAGAAGGTCCTAGGCACTCAGGATTGGAGAACCGCCCAGTCTGGGAGGAAGAGCTGCTGCACAGTGATTGGTTCCCACCTATTGAGAGGAGAAGCTTGGCCCAGTGAGCACAGCTCCACCTACTGGAAGAGAAGTTAATTGAACTCTATGACTGCATGTATTATTATTATTATTATTTTATTTTTACTTTTTTTCTTTCATTTTCATTTTTTGTTGTTGTTCTTTAACTTATTTTAATGTTTTTATTTTTTAAATTTTACTATTATTATTATTATTTTAAATTTTAATTTTCATTTTTAATTATCATTATTATTTTAAAAAAATTATTTCTTTCTTTATTTTCTATTTTTTTCTTTTGTCTTTTCATTTCTTTTCAATTTTCTTATTCCCTCATCCTTGAATTCTACCTGCCTATTCTCATTCTCTTTAGTGACTTCTTCCCATCCCTTCTAATATCTTTCCTCCCAAGCTTCAAATAAATTTATAAGAATAAGCAGTAACTCAGCACTCAAACAAACAAGAAGTAACATGAGCAGCATAAAAAAGCAAGAAAGAAAAGGAGTACAAACAATGAAGGATAACCTAAATATTCAGGAGGACCTAGAATCATCAGAAAAATGGTCATATAAAAAACTCAAGGAATACCTTAGACAGATGGAATGAAACCTTAAAGAGGATACGAGAGAGCAAATAAATACAGTGAAAGAACACATTGAAAATGAATTACATAAACAGATAAAAGAAGAAGTTAATCTTCTTTATCAGGAGATAGAGATTATAAAAATTCAAAGAATAATTCTAGAAATGAAGAAAACGATAAACCAAATTAAAAACTCAATTGAGAGTATCACTAACAGAGTGGAGCAAGTAGAAGACAGAATGTCACATAATGAAGACAAAATATATCATCTTGAAAAGAGTCTAGCCAACACAGAAAGGCTGGTAAAAAATCACGAGAAAAACATCCAAGAGATATGGGATAACATAAAAAAACCAAACTTATGAGTCATCTGGATAGAGGAAGGTACAGAGCTTCAAACCATGGGAATGAGTAACCTGTTGAATGAAATAATTACAGAAAATTTTCCAGAAAAAAAAAGGAAATGGATATACAAATTGAAGATGCTTACAGGACACAGAGCACACAAAATCACAGTAGACCAACGCCAAGACACATTGTTATGAAGATATCCAATATACAGAACAAAGAGAAAACATTAAAAGCTTCAAGAGAAAGGAGGAAGATTACATTCAGGGGTAAACCAATATGGTTAACAACCTATTTTTCATCACAGACACTGAAAGTGAGAGGATCCTGGAACAACGTATTTCAAACATTGAAAAACAATGGATGCCAAACAAGAATTCTGTATCCAGCAAAATTCAACTTCAGGTACGACAACGAAATAAAAATCTTTCATGATAAAGAAAAGCTAAAAGAATTTGCAGCAAGAAAACCACCATTGCAAAGTGTCTTGAGCAAAACACTACACGAGGAAGAAATGAAAAACAACAACCAAAACCATCAGTGGGAAGTGCCTCAGTAATGACAGAGGGCGGGGGAAAAGCTAATCATGGAGAAACAAAGTAAATTTAAAAAAACGATAAATATTCAAACATGGATGGCAGTGAAACCATATATCAATAGTAGCTCTAAACACTAATGGCTTAAACTCTCCAATAAAGCAACATAGGCTTGTAACTTGGATTCAAAAAACAAATCCAACAATATGTTGCCTCCAGGAGACATATCTGAATGGAAAAGACATACACAGGCTGAAGGTGAAAGGTTGGGAAAAAATATACCATGCACACGGTCCTCATAAGCAAGCAGGGGTGGCCATCCTCAAATCGAATTAAATCGACTTCATGACTAATTTAATCAAAAGGGATAATGAAGGAAATTATATACTGTTAAAAGGAACCATTCACCAACAAGACATAAAAATTATCAATATTTACGCACCATTAAATGGTGCTTCAACGTTCATAAAACAAATTCTCCTCAAGTTCAAGAATCAAATAGACCACAACACAATAATTATGGGTGACTTCAACACACCTCTCTCACCATTGGACAGATCCTCCAAATAAAAGTTGAATAAAGAAACTATAGAACTCAATATCACAATCAATAACCTAGACTTAACTGACATATATAAAATATATCAACCATCATCAAGTGGATATACTTTTTTTTTAAGCAGCACATGGATCCTTCTCAAAAATAGACCATATATTATGCCATAGAGCAACCCTCAATAAATATAAAGTGGTGGACATAATACCATGAATTTTATCTGATTATAATGGAATGAAACTGGAAACCAATGAAAAAGAAGGAAGGAAAAATCCTACATCACATTGAAAATGAACAACATTTTACTGAATGATTAATGTGTTACAGAAGACATAAATGAGAAAATCAAAAAATTCTTCGAGATAAATGAAAATACAGACACAACATATCGGAATCTATGGGACACAATGAAAGGAGTTTTAAGAGGGAAATTCACCACCTTGACGTCATTCCTCAAAAATAGGAAAGAACAACAAATAAATGAGCTCACACTTCATCTCAAAGCCCTAGAAAAGGAAGAGCAAAACAACAGCAAATGTAGCAGAAGGCAAGAAATAACTAAAATCAGAGCGGAAAACAACAAAATTGAAACAAAAGAAACTATTGAAAAAATTACAAAACTAAAGCTTGGTTCTGCGAAAAATAAATAAGAACAATAGACCCTTAGCATCCCTTTATGTTCAAAACATTAGAAAAATTAGAGATAACAGGAACTTACCTCGACATTGTAAAAGCTATCTATGTTAAGCCTCAGGCTAGCATTATTCTGAATGGAGAAAAATTGAAGCATTCTCTCTAAAATCTGGAACAAGACAGAGATGTCCTCTACCACCACTTCTATTCAATATAGTTCTCGAAACACTGGCCAGAGCAATTAGACAGATGAAAGAAATTAAAGGCATGAAAATAGGAAAAGAATAACTTAAATTATCACTACTTGCAGCTGACATAATTCTATATATAGAAGACCCAAAAGGGTCTACAAAAAAAAAAAACTACTAGAACTAAGAAATGATTTCAGCAATGTGGCAGGATATAAAATCAACATTCATAAGTCAAAGGCATTTCTGTATATCAGTGACAAAACTTCTGAAACGGAAATGAGAAAAAAAACACTCCATTCACAATATCCTCAAAAAATAAAAATAAAATCCTTGGGAATCAACCTAACAAAAGAGGTGAAAGATTTATACAATGCAAACTACAGAACCCTAAAAAGAGAAGTAGAATAAGATCTTAGAAGATGGAAAAATATACACTGTTCATGGATAGGGAGAACTAACATCATCAAAATGGTGATATTTCCAAAAGTTCTCTATAGGTTTAATGCAATGCCAATCAAAATCCTAACGGCATTTCTTGTAGAAATAGAGAAAGCAATCATGAAATTCATTTGGAAAAATAAAATATCCAGAATATCAAAAGCAATTCTAACCAGGAAGTGTGAATCAGGCGGTATAGCGATACCAGATTTCAAACTAAATTTCAGAGCAATAGTAACAATGACAGCATGGTACTGGTACCAAAACAGGCGGGTGGACCAAAGGTACAGAATGGAGGACACAGAGATTAATCCACAATGCTACAACAATCTTCTATTTGATAAAGGAGCTAAAAGCATCAATGGAGGAAGGATAGCATCTTCAACAAATGGTTCTGGGAAAACTGGAAATCCATATGTAACAAAATGAAACTGAATCACTTTCTCTTGCATGCACAAAAGTTCACTCAAAATGGATCAAGGACCTTGATATCAAATCAGAGACATGGCGTCTGATAGAAGAAAAAGTTGGCTACGATCTACATACTGTGGGGTCGGGCTTCAAATTCCTCAATAGGACATCCATAGCACAAGAGTTAATAACTAGAATCAACACATGGGACTTACTCAAAGTAAAAAGTTGTTTCTCAGCAAAAGAAACAATAAGAGAGGTAAATAGGGAGCCTAAATTCTGGGAACAAATCTTTACTCCTCACACTTCAGATAGAGCCCTAATATCCAGAGTATACAAAGAACTCAAAAAATTAAACAATAAGATAACAAATAACCCAATCAACAAATGGGCCGAGGACCTCCACAGACATCTCAGAGGAGGACATATAATCAACAAGTACATGAAAAAATGCTCACCATCTCCAGTAGTCAGAGAAAGGTGAATCAAAACCACCCTAAGATACCATCTCACTCCAGTAAGATTGGCAGCCATTATGAAGTCAAACAACAAGTGTTAGTGAGAATGTGAGGAAACAGGTACACTTGTACATTGCTGGTGGGACTGCAAATTGGTGCATCCAATTTGGAAAGCAGTATGGAGATTTCTTGGAAAGCTGGGAATGAAACCACCATTTGACCCAGCTATTCCCCTTCTCGGTCAATTCCCTAAAGACCTAAAAAGAGCATGCTGCAGGGACACTGCTACATCGATGTACATAGCAGCACAATTCACAATAGCAAGACTGTGAAACCAACCTATATGCCCTTCAATAGATGAATGGATAAAAAAAAATGTGGCATTTATACAGAATGGAGTATTGCTCTGCATTAAAAAATGACAAAAGTCATAGATTTGCAGGGAAATGGATGGCGCTAGAGCAGATTATGCTAAATGAAGCTACCCAATCCCTTAAAAACAAATGCCAAATGTCTTCTTTGATATATGGAGATTAACTAAGAACAGAATAGGTATGAAGAGGATGAGAAGAAGATTAACATTAAAACAGGGATGAGAGGTGGGAGGGAAAGGGAGAGAGAAGGGATATTGCATGGAAATTGAAGGAGACCCTCAGGGTTATACAAAATTACATACAAGAGGAAGAGAGAAGAAAGGGAAAAATAATACATGGGGAGAAATTTATTAAGGTAGAGGGGGTAGAGAGAGAAGATGGTAGGAGAGGGGAGGGGAGGGGGGATAGTAGAGGATAGGTAAGGCAGCAGAATACAACAGACACTAGTATGGCAATATGTGAATCAATGCATGTGTAACTGATGTGATTCTGCAATCTGTATACGGGGTACAAATGGGAGTTCATAACCCACTTGAATCAAAGTGACAAATATGATGTATCAAGAACTATGTAATGTTTTGAACAAGCATAAATAAAAATTTAAAAAAAAAAAGAAAACTAACTTCGGTGAATGATGCACGCGAATCCTAATATTTGTACAGTAACTGACCCAGTTTAACATCAATGCAAGTAGATTCCTATGGTACATGATGTGTATTTTGACGTTCATTTTTATTCAACACTGGTACATACTATTTCATCAGTTTATGCACATCACAGGATATATATTTCATCCACAATTTAGCAAATTTATAGGCATTTGTTTCACTTTCAATCACTTCCTGCTTCAGAACACATGGATTCCTCCATATTTCTTGATTGGTAATTTCATGAGACTTCTTTCCAAACACATTATTTTCGATCCATAATCACTTTTGAAGCAAAACTCACACACACTTCATGATAAAAAATAACCCTAAGATTACAATTAGATATATAACTGGTTGGAATTAATGATTGTATGTCAATATATGATTTCTTATATATTTTCAGATAACAATTCAATCCATTATTTAAAGTGTAACCAGTTATATTATTTATTTACAGTATGTTCTATTCATGCATTATCTCTATATTCATAGACACAGGGTACACCACTTTGTACCCCCAATACTAATTTATATGTCTTCAAATATTGCTCACAGAAATGGTGTAAAAAATACTCATGTCACATGATCTACATATATATTTTATCACAATAATTTTCTGGGCACAAAATGCAAAGGTCACACTTATGATTGTACCAAATCCTAAATGGAAGTTGAATATGGATTACTAAAAACTTCCATTTCCAGTTTGCCTAATGCTTTCAAATGTCATTTCTATTGGTGACTACATATTTGTTTCTTCCTAAAATTATGTATTCAATCTCGATCCTGTTGAAAATGTCTAAACCTATCACTCACTTTACAATTGCCTGATTTTGTAATGTCTCTATTGATATCTTCTTTCCTATATTTTCCGCAGTTCATCATTGTGACTGACTCTTCGCATGTGCTGACATTTACATTCACTGTATAAATGAAACCCTATTGCTAAAGAACATTTGATCCAAATTTTATACTCACTCTTCTTCCTAAACCTACCGACTCTCTTCCTTATCCTACCCACTATCCCATTTTGAGTGGATGTTCTCTTCTACAATCAATCTTCCAAGGTACAAGGTCCTATGCCATTGATTATCAATTTATCTGAGACAACCGTGCAGAACATAATTAAAAGCTAAGTATCCCAATCAAGGGCCTCATTCCCTTCTGGGCTACAAATCTTACCTAGATTTCTGTTTTCATACTTATATTTCACCTCTATAGTTTTATAAATATCACAGGTTCCCAATACCATTATTCATCCATCAGAATGATTCCGAACCCAAATTGAACATGTTATTAACCCTAACCATACACTGTTCCCTCAATCTAACTTTACAAAAGAGAAGGGACAGGGTTCGTCTTGCAATACAGCAATGTAGGGGATCTGCCACCTACTGAGAACCTCAAAGGTCCATGCATATTTGATCCCTGGAGAAGATGTAGGCAGCTATGAAAGACCTGAAAGACCAAAAGTCATCTTCTATGGCAAACAACCTGTTCAGGATGAAGGGTTGTGTCTGAGTAAGCCTCTCTCTTCTTAATGTAGAGAAGATGGACCAAACCAGGCCTATGAGGAGAGCTGTTCCCGCAAACTGGTGTGGCCAATTTGGAAAGCAGTATGGAGATTCCTGGGAAAGCTTGGAATGGAACCACAATTTGACCCAGCTATTGCCCTTCTTGGACTATTTCCTGAAGACCTTAAAATAGTGTATACCTCTGGGATACTGCCACATCGATGTTCTTAGCAGTACAATTCACAATTGCTGCACTGTGGGCCCAACCTAGATGCCCTTCAATAGATGAATGTATAACAAAAATGTGGCATTTATACACCATGGAGTATTACGCAGCACTAAAATATGAAAAAATCATGGAATTTTAAGGGAAATGGATGGTAATAGAGCAGATTATGCTTAGTGAAACTAGCCAATCCCTAAAAAACAAATACCAAATGTCTTCTTGGATATAATGAGAGCAACTAAGAACAGAGCAGGGAGGAAGAGCAGGAAGAAAAGATTTACATTAACAGAGACATGAGGTGGGAGGGAAAGGGAGAGAAAAGGGAAATTGCATGTTAATGGAGGGAGACCCTCATTGTTATACAAAATTACATATAACTGGTTGTGAAGGGAATGGGAAAATAAACAAGGAGAAAAAATAATTACAGTAGATGGGGTAGAGAGAGAAGATGGGAGGGGAAAAGAGGGGGGATCATAGAGTATAGGAAAGGTAGCAGAATGCAACAGTAACTAATAGGGCATTATGTAAAAATGTGGATATGTAACCAATGTGATTCTGCAATCTTTATTTGGGGTAAAAATGGGAGTTCATAACCCACTTGAATCTAATGTATAAAATATGATATGTCAAGAGCTTTGTAACGTTTTGAACAACCAAAAAAAGAAAAAAAAAATTAGCCATGTATATGCCAATCGAAAATAATCATGATATATATATATATAATCCACAGATGCAAAAATATTCATTTTACTGAACATGGATTTATGTATAATGTTATTGAACTAGGAAGCTCACCCATAGTTTGAATTTTCAGTTCAAACAGCGTTTAGGAGTAGTGATCTCTTCTCACAATTTGTATCTGCCAATTCAGCCACCTCACAAGTATGTACGTGTGATACCAGATAGGATTCTCTATGTGCATATAAAAATACGTGTGCTACAGAGAAAGGGAGATAGGATTCCCATATTTGTTAACTTTAAAAACACATGTAGAATTATTTCAACAAAAAATTGACTAGATTTATAGCTCCTATACTATATAATGCAAAAGGCAATTCCAACTACACACCATGCCTCCTCTGAACGGCTTGTATTTCTATTCTGCTTGGGTTATGTTTCACCATCATATTAGGATTATTAGTCAGAGTCTAGTAGGGTATGGGTTAGTGTCAGGAATTCAGTATTTCAAATGGAAAATTAGAAAATGAATCCAATGTGTATGCAAATATGTGATATACAATAATCTTCCCACTCTCATCCAGAACAATGCTTTGACATTACCTTTGCCCCAAGTAAGACACAATTAGAGGATAAGAGTTAGAAATTCTGTGAATACTTATCTGGAATGGAAAATGATCAGGAGTTCACAACCTTGGAGTTGGTAGAGGAGTTTCCAAAAGGAAGGGACAGGGGTGATCACTCAACCTGATCTTTCATTAATATTGGGAGCCATCTTGCCTTAAAGCCATGGAAAGATAATTTTTGCTTTACTATAAATTACTGCAAATTCTGAACCTGCTTGGAATGCCTGCCCATGCCTTGAACTCACCCATGCCTGTCTTACTGACCAGATCACAGCCCTCTCTGAAACCTTACTGACACCTCATAAATATTGGCCTTCCCTGGCCAGACAACGACCCTCTCTGAGGCTCTAATGGTCCTCATAATTTCTGATGCTGGGGCCAGCAAATAAAAAATGTTAACTACACTTAGTGTGATGCTTGTCAAAGTTCTGATACTCCCTTTTTGTGTAACTTTTTGGGCTATAAAGCTGGGGTGTAGGAAAGGTTGGGATGCTGTCTTTTTCCCGCCGTTTTGAGAAGGAGAGTCAGCCTAGCCGGTTGAACTAATAAGCTTGCCTTAATTTGATTTTAATTGGAGTCAGTGGTCTTTTCTTGCATCCTGGTCTAACATTTTGGAGTTCCCCAGCTAGATGACGTGACCAGATCACAAGACCAGACTGCTGGAAATTCTGACGCTGGCCTTTCCTCCAGGGCTCAGGGCTGGAGAGCCAAGTTCCAAAGCCTTGGAGTGAGCCTTCGGTCCAGGGAGCACTGCAGTGAACCATCACACTAAAACTATTAGCAAGCACCTGGTGGAGGAGGCCTCCATTGGTAGGTGGTGCCTTTATAACATCTGATATCTGGTTAAGGGAGATGTCTTCTGATTACAGAGAGGTGGCCTGGGGAGGCTCACATGTACTCCTGTCCAGGACAGTAACAAGAATTGTTCTGTCCTCTGTTCTGTTCTGTATGGAATTTCTCTGAAAGGGTAGAAAGGTGCAGCCGGGCACGCAGGAGCTCCTACCCCGGAGCTTCAGCAAGACATTTCATTGCTCCTCAGTTTTTCTGTATCTTCACCAGGTTTCTATTTCTTTGTGTTTTGTTTTGTGTTCTATATGTTTTTTGTCTGTTTGTTTTTGTGCATTTTGTTGTTTGATTTCTGTGGTAAAAACTTAAGGATATTAAACGTAAAAATGGGTAATAAAGCAAGTAAGCCTTACACCCTTTGGACTGTGTTCTAAAAAATTGTGATGAAGTTTACCCCCCTTTGTTAAGCAGGATGAGAAAAGCCCCTAGCTGGCAGCCTGGAACTCACCCACTGCAGAGGGCAATGCCTGCTGGCCACCAAGGAACAGAGTATCTCCCAGGTTAACAATGGAAACTCCTTTAAAACCCCTTGTTGCTCCAGTTCAAGAGAGTCACAACCTTTGGGCAGAGTCCCCTGTGTTTCTGCTTTGTTAGCAAAGCAGCAAACCTCCCTTTTTATTTTTCTCAAGCCCTGTCCTCATTATTAAATAGGTATTAATTCACTTCAAGGTCAGAAACCGAAATTTAAGTTACAAATTTTGATAACCCCCCGACCCTGGAACTTTTTGAGAGCTGACTACTGAAATGTTAGGAGATGGAGCGAGATTGGGGTGGAACCAAACCAGAGGAGCTAGTCCCATAAGTAAAAGGAGGGACTGAGGGACTCCCAGCATCTACCAAAGCCCTGCTGCTTCAAGGAATTCCTTCCTTCATTCCCTGCACTGTAAGGATTATGCCACCTCTGTCTTCTTAAAAAAAAGAAAAAGAAAAAGGGGACACTAAATGCAGTAAAGTCACCATGGAAACCCTTGATATTACATTTCAGGTTGCCCTCTGTGAAAACATCTGATCCCCTTGTGAGGACATCTATCCTGCCACTGGTGTAGGAAATTTTTCTCTTATCTGCTCTGTTTTTAAGGCTTCTGTCTGTCAGCCATAGTCTGGACCTCCTTTCTGTCTGTCTTGTGTCTTTGTTTCTGGCCCTTTAAGACATGTGCAATAATGTGCTGATATTATAAATTGTTTCTTGGGAATGATATTAGTTCAATGTGTGTCTAAATGATGATGTTTTATTGTAACAATCTGGTATCTGGATGGGTTTTTGTAGCATTGCTCAATCTTGCAGTTAAAAGTCGGGTTTAGGTAATTGTTTAGTTTATGATTTCAGATAATTCATGCCAGATAACTTAAATACTTAGGATGGAAAACTAAAGCACTCTACTTCCAAGTTGGCAAGTAACTTCCCAAACATTCAGTTTTATTTGTCACTAATTTTGAATTGGGTAGACTGAGAAAATATCACAGTGTGTACCAGTGCATTAATTTGGACAAGGATAGTAAATCATAGTATGGTATCTGTTGACAAAACAAGATGTAAAGATATAAAATTTTGTGAATTTCATCTTAAAATTGTATCATTATTTTCAACATCCGAACCTCAAAATTATGGTTAAAATGCCTTAGGCCTGAGGTGTCTGCTCAGAATAGCAGTTTTTCCCTGCTCCTTTCAGACCTCAGCCAGGACTTTTGTTGAAATGCAAATGAAAGAAGCCTGCAAGCTCAGTAGGAGACTGATCTGAGGCCTAAGGCAGGAAAAAAGGTAAATTGTATGGTATTTATTAATTACTGGGCAGTCATTTTTTCTAGGACTCTTATTTTTTTCCTTAGATTCTGTATTCTTTTTTTGAGCTCATGAATTTGATCCTACAGACCTAGGTTAATGTTATTCTGATCAGCTCTATCTTTGACCAACAGTGGAGTTTTTGAAACATTGCAATGGAGATTTCAACTGCAAAAAGCTACAAGGCCTTTACTATTATTATGTGTGCACACTTTTGTTATGTGTTGTATGTCTATATATACATATATCCCTATATCATATATATGTTACACAAATTAACACATATAAGGAGCACTCATAAAAAAAGCACTCATAAAAACAAATTTTAAAACGTGGATCCAAAGATCTTTAATTCAAGTGATTTAATTGGTACAATTTAAATTGGATAAACAGATAAAAATAAATGTCTTTAAATTTAACCTTACAAGTTTTTCTAGGTGTTCAAAAATCTAATAAAATATTAATGCCGACAAAAGGTCTAATATGCCTTGGTTCTAGTACTTTTTCTTCAACAAAAAATGGTACACTGTTCAATACATTTGTCTATTATTTTGATAAATAAGTAAAGTAAATTTGATATGGGATTACTCATTCATGAGTACTTTTGTTAGATATCTGATTGATTTACTAAGGTCTGTATAAGTTTGTCCTAAAGTCTGTATAAGATTGTAAAAATCAGTCATGTGTTAAAGAGACAAAAATTTCTTAAAACATAAGTTTACCCATAACATTGTGGTTATTAAGTTTTATTTTTCTAGAGCAAGCAACCATAAAAATTAAACAACTGATTAAATAAGAACTATTATTTTAGAGCACTGTACTGCCATTTCTTTAAAAGCTAAACTTGGTTAATGTAGAAAAATCAATGCAATTGTGATGCTATTAATGTGCTCATATCTTCCAGGTATACAAGTCTGTAAGGTAGAAACTTTAAAAGAGCATTATATCAAGCTGGTGTTCTGAAGTTGTATGGTAAAAAAAAAATATAATATATATATATATATATATATATATATATATATATATATATATATATATATATATATATATATATATATATTGGGATTTATTTACCTGTTGTGAATAAGATATGTAAACTTTTATGTTACTTTTTATATTGGGGAACAATTTAAATGTATTTTAAGTTAATGAGAGCCTAATCTATGTAAAGGTTAAAAACTTTCAGCCTTTTTTTAATTCATGTTTTAAATGCTATATCATATGGTGTTAGCTAATGTTCATGTGACCTCAAACAATTTATGTAAACTTTGTAAAATGATATTTGAAAAACAAAGATTAGCTTTAGAATTAAAACACTTAAGATTAATAAAGAGCCCTTCCTTACCTGAGATAAGGCTCTGTGTCCCATCTTATTATGTGAGAATGACTACGAAAGCAGTAGGTCAGATGTTATTTCATTTAAAGATATTTTCAAAAGTTTTTTTTTCCTGTCAACATTACTAGCATCTCAAACAGAGGATATAATGTATAACTCAGCCAAAAATTTTAGGGTAGCTATTACACGAACTAAGTTTGTTTACTGTTGTTAATTTTATTTTGTAATTTCCTTATGGGTGATATAAAGATTCCCTGTTAGTGTTTTACAGAAGTGTTGCTTTAAGAACACAACATTGGTTAATTTAAGATAATTAGCCATCACCTACAAGACAGACAGAATAATACAGATCCCAAATAATAAAAAGATAAATAATTTTAAATTATAGACATTAAAGCCCAGTACTCTTAATATAAGTCTGTTAAAATTTATTTGATGGATGTTTAAGATTAGGATTTAAAATTAAAGTTATATGAAAAGGGACAAGAAAACCAATATTTGGCTCTTGCCCTCTGAGTCAGTCTGTATCCAGGGAACAGCGGACTTCTCTAAAGAGCTTTGCAACTCTGAACCACATAACTTCCTGATCAGGGAGATTAATGAGACCACTGGAGAACAGAAAGCCAATCAGTGCATTTGCTACGAAGAGGAGAGTCATCAGAGAAGGGAGACATCCCTGATGCTTCCGAGGGAAGCCACATGGTCAAACAAGACCTGGACCCACCTAGCGCAAATGGCACTAGCAGAACTGAGAAGCTGCTCTCAAGTTTCCCCAGGAATGACTCCCATAAAAGCTCAGCTGACTGTTCACAATAGATAGAAACAAAAGTCAGTTTGACTGCTTCATCTTAAACACTTAGAAAAGACAGTTAAAAACAAATTACAGCCATTCCTGGGCATTTTATATAATAATAGTAATAATAATATTTTAAGGTATACACTTTATGTTAGCCTCCCAAAATAAGTAAGACAAAAGGCTACAAAGAAGGATTCTCAGACAGGAATGCCTGATAACTATAAAAAGAGGCTATCAAGATTATCTGCCAGAGGCAGAAGTTTTTAGTTTAAGGCCTACAGATATTCTTAACCTAAACACATAGTCTTGGTATTTGTTAGTATGATTATGCAGCAATGAGTAAGAGAATTAAAGGTTTCTCTATTAGACACAGAGGTCATACTAGTAAAAGTATTTTGCAAGATCAGATGACATTAAATTATTAAACTGAATCTTATGGGGAGGGACAAATATAACACTAAAAGTTAAATATTAAGTTGACAGTCCTGATAACTGGGAATATTTAAGACTGGTGAGGAAACTTCTATACAGTGACATGTTCCAGCTGCTGCAACATTTATTAAGTACTCATGTTTTTTTGTTTCTCTCATAGAAGAACCCATCCCCAGATGACTTTACTACCTGTTCTTCCCAATCCAGACTTCAAACCTAACTGACTTCTAAAAGGCGACTAATGTCCCTCAGGCGGTGCCCCCTCACGTCACCCTCTCTCAGCTCAGAAGAAGTCTAAATGAGTGACGCCTTTCTTCTTACAACAATGGAGACAAAAATAAATAGAATATCAATATAAGTAATTAATTAAGTCAGGTAAAATCAGGGAGACGTGTTTTTGGGTGAGTTCAAAAAATCGGGAGACTATTACCTGAGGGATTAAAATTCCCACAGTGCTCTTCCTACCCAATCAAATATATGAAAGGAACACATTAGAAAAGGGGGGAATGATTGACCCAACCTTATCTTTTATTAAAATTGGGAGCCATCTTGCCACAAAGCCGTGAAAAAATAATTTTGGCTTAACTATAAATTACAGCAATATCTGAACCTGCTTGGAATGCATGCCCGTGCCTTGAACCCACCCATGCCTGGCTATCTGACCAGATAACAGCCCTCTCTGAAACTTTGTTGACACCTCATAAATATTGGCCTTCCCTGGCCAGTCGACACTCTCTGAGGCTCTAATGGTCCTCATAAATTCTGATGTTGGGGCCAGCAAACAAAAATGAAAACTACCATTAGTGTGATGCTTGTCAGAATTCTGTTATTTTTAACCCCACTTTTGTGTAACTTTCTGGGCTATAAAGCTGGGCTGCTCTTCTGTTCCCGACGTTTTGGGAGGGAGAGGCAGCCAGGGTGGTGGAAATAATAAGCTTGCTTTAATCTGATTTTAATTGGAGTCAGTGGTCTTTTCTTGCGACCTGGTCTAAAAGGTAAACACTACACAAACCTGGAGCTCTGCCGGACTAAAGACTTCTTGAGAAAATGCCTTTGACGATGCACACTCGACATATATGTTGTTGTCAGAAGCTTTAGCTTCCATTCAAATGAGACCATCAAAGCTGGGTCTACATCTATGAGACCTGGAAAACATTGTTTCAATTTTTTCAAAGAACATGAGGCAGCAGTGCTGACTTCTCTCTGTAGGTAAACTGTGGCCACTGAAAGCTAAGTGTCTCCGCATGTGGATTGTGAAGCCATTTGGTCATCCTCCAATTTTCATGGTGTTTCTTTCTACTGCACTGGGAGTTTGGTATTTGCTTCATGAAATACAATGAGTTCAACTGGTACACAGTGCTGGAGGGAGTCCTGTCACGTGTGGTGGGTCCGGGTCTGCAGGAGAATGCACCAACCAGGCTTCTATCCCACATAGCTTGACCCTTTGACCATAGCAACCTGATTCTGAACATTGCCCTGAAACGTCTCCATATAACAAAATGCCTTTTATGGAGAGGTTTCAGACATATAAGTGATTCCTGTCTGTAACATGTCAGCCACAAGTCATTTGGATGTCAATGGCAGAATCACATGTCCCGACCACAGATGTTTTATCACACACCTGCACACAACAGCTTTTGGCCCACTACTCAGCAGGCCCCAACATACTGGCATCTCTGTTCTACACCATTTTCATAAAACCCAGTCAATCAAGGCACTGTCTGGTACACTCAGGATCAGCAACTGTACATCCAAAGGTTCTCCAGTGGCAGGTGGCCATGGGAAGTTAAAAAATTTCATGGTATTTATCTAGCCATTTTCAAAGATGAAGTTGGAGAAACTGTGGGTTTCAATTCATTAAGGAACCATTAAATTTAGAGGAAGCACATTTCAATGAATAATCTAGAGAACTCTCACAGGCAAGGGTTCCCAAAGACTGGCCAAAAGGTCACATGAAGCCAGCCCCATTGAGGTCTACAATGTAAGGTCCATGTGTGTTTTGACTCTCAACTATGGCTTCCAAGTCTTTCAGAATAAAATCATGTGATATCCTGGCTGAGATTCCCAGTGCTCTGTGGAAAGCCACTCTGGGCTTAGATCTCAGTGTCCAAGGGCGACTCTCATGTGTGGCCTCCTAAAATCCCAACACAATTCATGGCAATACTTCTCTGAAGTCAGTTCCATAACGCATTCTCTAAGAAGAATCACACCAGAGTTCAAGCCCAGGTGGACCCAGGCATCTCTTACAACCACCACACAAATGACCACAATTAAAACTAAAACACTCCCACATGCTCCTCATCTTCTTCCACATAGACATTCATCATAAACTCTGGCTGGAGGTTTCCATGAAGGGCACAGCCCAATACACTGTTCAAAATAAGCACCCTTGTCCCTCATTTGCCTAAAGTCAGGGTGGCCTGAACACCCTTGCTGTGAACCAAGAGTGATCAAATAGGCCTGCCCTATATCTGATCTGCTTCTCCAATTTGAGGACTAATGACTGTCTGGTATAGATTCTTTATGTGAATTGGTATCATAGAAAACCCAAGCCCCTATCGGCTAGCCTCTGCAGGGATTTGAAGAAATGATTTGACCCAAATGATCCCTATTCTCACTTGATTTAGCTCAGGAAGCTTACAGAGGAAAGTGAGAGACTTCATCCACAATGACTGCTCTTTTGGCCATTTTGGTTTTGGATGCACACTTGGAAACTTTCTTTAGATCCATCAGGTGCTGAGAATCTAAGCCACTGCCACCACACCGGGCCAAGTGGCTGTTCCAGACACATCCCTTTCCAAAGCAATTAAGCAAAGAGCCACAGGTGATGCCCATTCATTTCCATTTGAAAACTGTTTTCTTCAGGCTTCACAAAGGGTTGGCCTGAGGCAAAGACCTTCCTGACATTCAGGGTAATAGAAACATAAGTAAGCAAATGGCCCAAAGCAGGGTTTCTCCACTGAGACTTTACTGGTCACACTGATATCTGAGTTTTCTGAGATGCTCCCATTCCCTTCAGCTATCCAGTACATGGCCATGTAACAGAGCTTGGACGTGGTACATATCTTGGAAACAAAACCATGAGGATACTCTGGAGAGTGGCCAGTATTCAGGAAGAAAAGAGGAACTTAGGAAGATAGTAGCTGTTCACCTTCCATTAGGCAAGCCACACTCCATTCTTAAATTGGGTGAGAAGAATGCTGGGGAGCTTTATACTAGACAGGACACAACTATTGATGCATTCGCATTTCAAATGTCTACAACCACGGATACAGTGGGATACACAGACATAGAAACACTCGTGTTGTCAAACGACTTTCTAGAAACTTTCCAGTCCAAACCTACATGAGACAAAACCACAATCTCACACCGACACCCACAATGGCACCTCCTTCCCCCAAGTATGACTGTGACTATCCTGAGTGTCCTCTGACTGGTGGGCCATACTATGTTCCCACGAAATGGCCTGTCCTATCTCAGATCTGGTCTTCTTTGCAAACTTTTTGAAGTTGTCAGGAGCCATGGTTGAGCCACTACCTGCTTTCTCAGAAAAAGCCGCTCTTCAGAGCTCTCCTGAAATTTGGCCATCATCACATAAGTAGGTACCAAGAAACACTGACTCTGTCTTTGGTAAATTCAAACAATTGAGACCACTGGGACTGAAACTAAGACTTGCTCTGGGTGCATGGCTTCCTGGATCCCAAGTTCAGAGAGTTCCATCACCAAGGAAGTGTTGTAGGTCACTTCCTTCAGGAACTGAATGAGGTCACTGCGATGGAAAACCACTTTGTCCTAACAGTTGCTTCCAATGGTCCCATGAGATGGAGGCTGCCCCTACTTCCTGTGACACTTTCACAAGTTAGAATGGTATATCAACCATAGGCATCCGGGAACAGCTCTGTACACAGGCCTGGTTTGGTCCATTTAATCTACATTAAGAAGAGAGAGGCTGATTCAGACACATTCCTTCATTCTGACCAGGTTGTTTGACATGGAAGTTGACATGGATTTGACTTTTGCTCTCTCAGGTCCTTCATAGGTAAAAAGGTCGGTCAAAAGTCGGAGGAAAAGTCCACCAAGAGACTGTCTCATGCCACAGCAAAGGGTTTATTGGGCGTCCAGCATGCTGGGGCTCAGAGCTAACTTCAGAGGAGCAAAGAACAAAGAGCCCCAAGAACAACTTGAGCAGAGTTTATTTACATTCTTTAGAGAGGGCAGGGACTTTGCATACATCATAGCCTCCTTTAGCAAATCAACATACCACGGGAAAATCAAATAACAACCCAAAAACATGATTAGCACATTCATTGGCAGGAAGAGGTCGGACAGGGGGTGATTAGTTAGCCCTGAGAAGGGGTATACGTTTAAACTGATTGGTTGAAGCCCTGAGATGTATACGTGATTAGCTGCACGGTTTCTGGGAAGGGGTTGTTTAGTAACTAGGTGGTCAGGGAAGATTTCAACACACATCTAATTGGCAGTTCCGGTAATTGTCTTAACTGCCACAGGAATTTCAGGTTCTGAGTGCAGCTTGGAAACTTTACAAAACCTGGTTCTTTATGTTTCAATTTTAATTTCTTTTATTCTTTCATTTCCCACTCCTTTTTCTTACTACATTTAATCTTAAAAGTAATGAATCATAATTATTGCGGGGTCTCACACTCTATTTCTGCCAGTGGAGCGTATTTCTGTCGGATTACCATGAGTTTTTCCTGCCCAATTTGAGCCTGGAGAAAGGAAACTAAGCGGATAAGCAAACAAGGTCCCACAGTTAGCAACACCATAAGGATGATCAGGGGTCAAGCTAAGCCTGATAGGAGTATAGTTAACGAGGGGGACTGGGTAAACCATGACTCAAACCACCCTTGTTGAATCTCCCTTTCTCTCTGGCGCTCTTCAAGGCATTTTCTCAATTTACTCATGTATTCTCTTACAACTCCAGTATGGTCAGCATAAAAACAACATTCTTCTCTCAGTGCAGCACAGAGGCCCTGCTCCCTCATGAAGAGGAGGTCTAATCCTGGCCTGTTCTGTAAAACAACTTCAGAGAGAGAGTTTAATGATTCCTACAGCACTGTGATGGAGGTCTCTAATGTCTTCCAGTCTTGATCTATTGCTGTTTCTAATCAGGCCATTTGTTGTGACCCATGGATGATAGCAGCTGTTCCCGTACCCACTCCTGCAGCAGCTCCTATCCTCAATAGGATAGCTAGAGTAAGGGACACTGGATGACAGCAAAATCAGGTTGTTTGTCCCCCTAGTAGACCTTAAAATGATTCTGCATCATAATAAAGAACCCTGGGGAGTATCTGCACCATTACACAATAATTTACAAAGCTGTCAAATACATGGGTTGAAATGCAAGGAGTTCTGACTGTGTGGAGTTCAGTACAATTAAGGTTCCTTTAATTAGTTCCCAGGGGCAGGAGTCAACTGTACTCTGGACTGGGGAAGTAGGCAAAGATGGAAACTGGGAAGTATGAGATGGTAGAGGGGTTCTGGTAGATCTAGGCATGGGAGGTTTTGGAGGCTTAATTCCTGGCTTGAGGGGATTGGGCCCTATTGCTGTGGGATTGTCCTCCTTTTTAAGCAGGATGGTGAACCAGTGACCAACGTCATAACGAGGGCCATAAATATAGAATCGCATTTCCCACGTATTTTCCATAGACCATGTTGTTCTGAGGTAGCCCCTTCCTTTGGAAGTGAAAGTTATATTGAGGGGGTAACATAGACTATTCTTTCCACAGCGAGTTTTTGACACAACTTGGCTAGCGGCACATTTCTTGGGATCAATCCAGGTGTCATTTTTTCCAACCTGAATGATACTGTCTGGGGAGTTTGGGTTCAACCATGTAGCTCCCGTTTGTTCACAACCCCAAGATCTAAAATAAATGTCACTGGGTCCTCCACAGGTTTGGGCCTGTTTGCGACTTCAGAAATCAGCTGGGCACACATAAAAATCAAGACTGGCTAGTTTACACCTGAGCTGGGGAAGATGATATCCATAATTCATGGGGTAAGGTGGTCTATGTTGCCCTGGTTTGGGTTTGAGTGGGATCTGTGTGGAGTCCTCTATGTCAGGGAGATCCTAGTCAGAGAGGCCTATGGCAAGCTGACAAATGTCCAGGTAGAGAGATGGCCACCAAGTCCATAAGAGGGCTGTATGTGAAATAGACCACTCTACTTGCCCAGTATGATTTATAGCTGCCATTGTTGCTGAACAGGCTGATGGTGATAAGGACTGCTGGTGGTCAGGGGAAGAATCCATAGCCCTACCCACACGACGGACACGCAACTTGAGAGGGTTACCAGTCTGTTCCAGTTTCCAGCCGGATGCTGGACAGGGCGCAGGCTTGAGATGGGTGGCACGGATCCAGGAAGTGATTCCATCCACTTTCACCACTGTAGGTGTTATAAGCAGCACCTGGTATGGTCCTTTCCAGCAGCGATCCAGGGATGATACCTGATGCCGTCTCACATAGACGAAGACTCCCACTTGATATCGATGTGGGGTTCCCTCGTCTCCAGGCTGATAAGCAGTGGCCAACTGTTTCCACAGGTATTGCTGGGTGCTGTGTTTGTTCATGGGCTTTAAGTCTGTCAAGCAAGGGGGTGTGAAAGGAATAATTAAGTCTCAGAGTTGGGGTTAGGTCCCTTACTGGAGGAGGGGCACCATAGAGAATTTCTTAAGTGGTGAGTTTACACAAAGAGGAAGAGGGTGTACTTCTTGCACGAAACAGTGCTTAAGGTAGGAGCATAGTCCAATTTTTTATGCCGGTCTCCAAGCTTAATTTCTTTAAAGACTCTTTGATGGTTCTAATCATCCTTTCTACCTGTCCTGAGCTCTGGGGTCTATAAGCACAATGTAACTTCCAATTAATCTTCAGGGTCCTGGTGAATCCCTGACTTACCTGGGCAACGAATGCCGGTCCATTATTGGACCCTATTACCTTAGGCAGGCCGAACCTTGGAAAAATGTCTTCTAGAATCTTTTTGAGCACCGTCTGAGCCGTTTCTTTCTTCATGGGGAAGGCTTCAACCAATCATGAAAGAGTATCTACAAAGACTAGGGGATATTTAAGTCCATACCTTCCTGGCTTAATTTCAGGAAAAGTCCACTTCCCAGAATTGTCCTGGTCTGGTTCCTCGTAAGCGCTTCCCTGCAGGAAGCTTGGATGGGTAAGCATTAACTAATTGGCAGACTTGACAAGCTCTAGTCACCTGCTAAGCTATTTCTTTCCTCTGTGAGTCAGTCATTAATAAATCCTTTCTTCGGTCCTTTAAGAGAGCCTATAACTTCTTTGAGCTTAAGTGGGTGAGCTAGTGTACGTCTTTGACATAAAGGTGGGCTTTTTGAAATTTTAAACTTGGCTCTGTAGGGTCCCAGAGTTCTGTATCTGTCTCCTCACATGATAAGTTGCCTGAATGTTCCAGTGTGGCCAAGTCTCCTGAATGTTGATCCCCCTGGTGTGGAAAAAGTTAACAGAGTCACTCCGTTTAGGGCTGCCAATTAAGCTTCCTCATCTGCCCTTCTGTTTTTAACTGCGACGAGGTCGTTTCCCTTCTGGTGCCCTGGACAGTGCACTATAGCTAGTTCCTTAGTGCCCTGCCCTGCTGAGAGAAGGTGGAGAATCTCAACTTTGTTCTTTATTTTTTTTCCCAGTGGAGGTTAATATCCCCCTTTGCTGGTAAATAGCGCTGTGCACATTAGCATTGCCAAATGCCTAGCGGCTATCAGTGTAATGGTGGCCCTTTTGCCTGTTGCTAGTTCCAATGCTTTCGTAAGGGCAATCAGTTCTGCCTTTTGGACTTATGTCTCTTCTGGGAGACCAGAGGATCAGATGACATTAGTTTTGCTAACTACTGCTGCTCCAGCCCGCCACATACCATCTTGGAGGAAGCTGCTCTCTTTCGTAAACCATACGACTTCAGGGTGAGGCAGTGGCTGGATTTTTCAAGTCTCGTCCTATACTGGTTTCCTCTGACAGTATGTGTTGACACTCATGAGCAACAGGTCCTGATGATTCTTCTGGCAGCCAGGTTGAGTGGAGCAGAAGGTCCAAGAGTTATTCTGTCTTTGCTAATCCAGAGGCTCTGGTAGTGGTTTATTCTGGAGTTTGATAGCCACCTCTCCGGAGGTTGACAGATGATGCTCTCCAGGGCATGGGGGGCTATCATGGATAGCTTCTGTCCCAACGTTCATTAATGAGCATCTTTTATTAGAAGCGCTGCCACTGCTATAGCTCTTAAGCAACGGGACCACCCAGTAGCCACTGGGTCCAGTTTTTTTGATAAGAATGCTACCGACCTTTTCTAAAGTCCCAAATTCTAAGTGAACACTCCCCGTGCTATTCCTTTCTTTTTCTCGATGTAGAGAGTGAAGGGTTTATCTATATCTGGGAGTGCTAAGGCCGGAGCAGATAGCAGCACTTTTTTTGACATTATCAAAAGCTTGTTGGTGCTCAGGGGTCCATTGGAATTGGGCATTACACTTTATCAGCGGGTATAAATGGGCAGCCAGAGAGGTGAACCCAGGAATCCATCACCTGCAAAAGGCAGCAGTCCCAAGAAACTCTCTGAGTTGTCTTTTATTAGATGGGGGTGGTATCTGCACAATGGTTTGTTTTCTGTTCTCAGTGAGCCATCATTTGCCACCCCTAAGAGAATAACCCAGGAAGATTACTTCTTGCTGACAAATTTGGGCCTTTTGGCAGAAGCCCTATATCCAAGCCGAGCAAGCTCGGATAATAGTGCTTGGGTCCCAGACTTATAGTTCTCCTTGGTGTCCGCTGCCAGTAGCAGATCATCCACATATTGGAGTAGGGTGACTTCGGGGTGTGCAGTTCTGAAGTCGTTTATGTCCCTGTGGAGGGCTTCATCAAAGAGAGTGTGGGGGGGTTTGAACCCCTGTGGGAGTCTAGTCTAGGTTAGTTGGCCAGATGTTCCAGTTTCTGGGTCTATCCACTCGAAAGCAAACAGCAACTGACTGTCCTTATGTAGAGGCAAGCAGAAGTAAGCATCTTTTAAGTCCAGCACAGTGTACCATTCCCGCTCCAGATTCAGAGTGCTAAGCAAATTATATGGATTGGGTACTGTGGGGTGAATGTCCTGCACTCTGTTGTTGATCTCTCTTAGGTCTTGAACAGGACTGTAGTCCCTAGTTCCTGGCTTTCTTACTGGTAGCAGGGGGGTATTCCAGGCTGATTGACAGGGCCTTAGGACCCCAATGGCCAATTATTTCTGAATATGGGGACTTATCCCATCCTTAGCTTCTTTGCTTAGAGGATATTGTTTAACACTGATTGGAGAGGCCGAGGCTTTTAATTCTACTACTATTGGAGGTTGTTTTAGGGCTAGACCTAACCCAGCAGTTTCTGCCCAGGCATTAGGATAATCTTTTATCCATTTCTGTTGTAGTTTGCCTCTTTGATCAGTCCTAGGGGGCACGAAGTGTTGATGTTCATCTTCTACAGACATAGTCAATTCTCTGACTATGGGAGTTTTTACTGAAGGCTTTAGAACATCCACTTGGGGACCATCAGGGTTAAAAGTTACTCTATCTCCGAGTTTGGTAAGCAGATCCCTGTGCATCAATGGGGCTGGGCATTCTTGGATTACTAGGAAAGAGTGGTGGACTTTTCATTTTCCTACTTCCATAATCCTCTTAGTTGTCCAAGCCCGATATGTAGTGCCATTAGCCCCTTGAACTAGGGACCATTTATTTGATGTGGGGCCCAGTGAAGCCTTAAGGGCTGAGTATACTGCTCCTGTATCCACTTCAAAGTTCACTGGAGTCCCCTCCACTTCAAATGTTACCCTGAGCTTGGGGAGGGGATCCGAGCCCTGACATTCCAAGTCCTCTTCTAGAGTCAGCATGGCGGGCTGCCGTGGCTTCTTCTTTTTGGGGCACTCTTTGACTCAGTGTTCTTTTTCTCTACAGTAGGTACATTGATCTGAGGCCAGGGACAGCCTTTGGCGTGGGCCCAAGTATCCCTTTCTGACTCCCTGCTTTTTAATTTCTGGCGTATTTGCTGCTGTGAAGAAAACCTTAGCCAATGCTTTTGTCTGCCTTTTGCTCCTTTCATCCTACTTTTGTTCCCTTTCCTTCTCTCTCCTCTGTTCCCTCTCCTCCTCAGTTTCTCTCTTATAATATACTTATATACTTATACTATATACTTATAATATATATCTTATAATATACTATTTCAGCTTCTCTGTCTAAATCTCTTAAGGTCGTATTTTGTAACCCATCTAGACATTGTAACTTTCTCTTAATATCTTGGGCAGCCTGCTCAATAAAGGCCATTGTAACAAATGCCTTTTGGTCATCTGCCTGAGGATCAAAAGGAGTATATTTTCTATATGCTTCCTTAATTCTCTCCAGAAACATAGAGGGAGACTCATTAGGCCCTTGGATAATCTCTCTTACATTGGCCAAATTGGTCGGCTCTCTGGCGGCCACTCAGAGACCCGCTATTAGAGCCTGGAGATATGTGGACAGATGCTTCCCACCTTCAAAGGTGTTGGAGTCCCAGTTGGGTCGGTTCATGGGCCCATAGGAATGGAGAGAGAGCATCACAGGGGCTTCTGAGTTTTCTATTATCCGTCGCCGGTGGGTTCCTTTAGGTTGCCCAGCTTCCTTCAGGAGAGGAGGGGTTGCTGCTGCTGCGGGGAAGTCCCCTGGAGGGCTTGGGTCTGGCCCAATTGCCTCTAGCAGTGGAGAGGCTGAGTCAGCGGTGGGAGGATCATCAGGAACTGTGTTGGGGGTTGGGGAGGGAGAGTAGACGATAAGGAGGGGGTGGAGTGTCCAGTCTTGTGACTCAGGGAGAATGGAAGGAAGAGGGAGAGGAGCGGAAAGTTTGAATGATAGGAATGTGGGGGAAGGGGTATATGGCTGTTGATCTGGTTGGCCACGTGGCCCCGGCTGAATGACAATATCTCTGAATTTTCAGATAAGACGAAACTGGAAGGATTCTTCTGGGGACATCCGAATTCAAGGATGGGCCATTCTGAAGCACAGAGAGTCTGCCAGGTACAGTGTTTTACTGAAAAAGAAAGATTCTGGGCCCTTGAGTGGACATCAGTCCAATGATCAAGGGTCAGGGACAGAGAAGAGGAAGTGCTTCGTCCCATAATGGGAGTTACTCAAACAGGGACAGTGAAGACACAAACACAACACAGACAAAGACAAACAGTAAACGTTTAACATGAGTCCAACACAAAGATTAGAACTGAGTAACTGGCAATGGGTTAGACAATAAAGACAGACAGTAAACTCAACATGAGTTCAGAACAATGACCAAAACTGAGTTACCGGCAAAACCTGATGGGCTGGCAAATTGAATCCTGAATCAAAACATAAAAGAGTTGAGGAAACTACTATTCCTTGAATTCCCTAGTCCTCCGGAGTGTCCCTCAGGGACGTGACCTTGGCTCTGTGACACGTCTGTCACCCCATAGGAGAGAGCTAATGCTCTTCACCAACAGCCACTTTGCCACGCCCTAGCCTGAAACCCGAAACCAGAAAGAGGCGCCTTACTTACCCCGAGAGGAGTCCCTTGAGGTCTTCCGTCCACCGCTGCCGGATATCTCACCTGGGGCCTCCAGATGAAAAGGTGCTGCGAACGTCAAAGGAAAAGACAACAAAGAGGCTTTCTCATGCATCAGCAAAGGGTTTATTGGGGGTCCAGAATGCTAGGGCTCAGAGCTCCCTTCAGAGGAGCAAAGAACAAAGAGCCCCGAGAACAACTTGAGCAGCGTTTATATACATTCTTTAGAGAGCTCAGGGACTTTACATACATCATAGCTTCCTTTAGGAAATCATCATGTACCACGGGAAAATCAAGTAACAACTCTAAAACATGATTAGCACATTCATTGGCGGGAAAAGTTGGGGCAGGGGGTGATTGGTCAACCCTGAGAAGGGGTATACATTTAAACTGATTGGTTGAAGCCCTGAGATGAATACGTGGTGAGATGCACGGCTTCTGGGAAGGGGTTGTTAAGTAACTAGGTGGTCAGGGAAGATTTCAACACACATCTAATGGGCAGTTCCAGGAATTGTCTTAACTGCCACAGGAATTTCAGGTTCTGAGTGCAGCTTGGAAACTTTACAAAACCTGGTTCTTTACATTTCAATTTCAATTTCTTTTATTCTTTCAGAACCTTACAGTGGAAGCTGAGAGACTTCATTCACAATGACTGCTCTTTTGGCTATATTGGTTTTAGATGCACACATGTTATCATTTTTTTGATCCGTCTGTTGCTGATAATCTAAGCCACAGCCTCACACAGGGCCAAGAGCCTGATTAAGACACATCTCTTTCCAAAGCAATTACTTCTCTGAGGTCAGTTTCAGAACTCAGTCTCTGAGGAGAATCACACCAGTGTTCAAGACCAGGTGGACCCAGTCATCTCTTCCAACCGCCACACAAATGACCACAATTAAAACCAAAACACTCTCACATGGCACTCATCTTCTTACATATATACACTCATTATACCCTTTGGCTAGAGGTTTCCATGAATGGCGCAGCCCAAGAGAGTGTCCAAAATAAGCTCCCTTGCCCCTCATTTGCCTAACCTCAGGATGGCCTGAACACCCTTCCTGTGAACCAGGATTGATCACATAGTTCTTCCTTTAATACTACACTGCTTCTCCAATTTGAGGCCTACTGACTGTCAGGTATAGATTCCTTATGTGATTTGGAGTAATTATTAAACCACAGTAACTTTGCAGTGCTTCAAAGAACTCATTTGACCCAAAGGATCCCTATTCTCACTTGGTGGAGGTCAGGAAACTTACAGAGGAAGGCGAGAGACTTCATGCTCAATGACTGATCTTTTTGCCATTTTGGTTTTGAATGCACACATTGGATCTTTCTTTAGATTCATCAGTCGCTGATAATCTAAGCCACAGCCTCAAACAGAGCCACAAGGCTGATTCAGACACATACTTTTCCAAAGCAGTTAAGCAAAGAGCCACAGGTGATGCCCATTCACTTCCATTTTAAAACTGTTTTCTTCAAAATTCACAAAGGGGTGGCCTGAGGCAAAGACCTTCCTGACTTCAGGGTAACAGAAAAATAAGTCAGCAAATCCCAATGCAGGGTTTCTCCACTGAGACTTTCTTGGTCACACTGATATCTGAGTTTTCTGAGATGCTTACAATTCCCTTCAGCTATCCAGTACATGGCCATGTCACAGAGCTTGGAGGTGGTACATATCTTGGACAAAAAACCATGAGCCTATTCTGGAGAGTGGCCAGAATTCAGAAAGAAAACAGTAACTTAGGAAGATAGTAGGTGTGGCCCATCGAAAAGCAACCAGCAGTCCTTTCCTAAAATGGGCAGGATGAATGCTGGGAAGCTTTCTACTAGACAGGATACATCCATTAATCCATTCTGTTTTCTAATGTGTACAACCAAGGACACAGTGGGATACATAGACAGAAACACACTCGCCTTGTCAAAGGACTTTCTAGAAACAGTCCACTCTAAACCAAACAAACCGCCTTTCCTACCTATTCTCAGAACATGAGACAAAACCACAAACTCACACCCACACTCAAAAAGTCACCTCCTTCCCCCAAGTAAGTCTGTGACTATCCAGAGTGTCCTCTGACTGGTGGGCCATACTATGTTCCCCCAAAATGGCCTGTCCTGTCTCAGGTCTGGTCTCCTTGTCCATCTCTGTGAAGTTGTATGGAGCCTGTGCTGACCACTACCTGCTTTCTCATTAAAGGCCCATCTTCAGAGCTCTACTTGCATTTTGTCATCCTCAAACCATTAGGTACCAAGAGAGACAGACTCTCTCCTTGGTAAATACAAACAAGTAAGTCCACTGGGAATGGGACTGGGACTGGCTCTGAGTGCCTGGCTTCCTGGATCCCAAGTTCAGAGAGTTACATCACCAAAGAAGTGAGGTAGGTCAATTCCAACAGGAAGGGAATGAGGTCACTGCCTTGGCAACCACTTTGTCCTAACACTTCTTTCCAAGGGTCCCTTGAGATGGAGGCTGCCCCTACTTCCTGTGACACTTTCAGAAGTTAGAATGGTATATCAACCATAGACACCCAGGAGAAGCTCTCCACACAGGGTTGGTTTGGTCCATCTTCTTTATATCAGTAGGAGAGAGGCTGATTCAGACACATCACTTCATCCTGAACAGGTGGTTTGCCATGGAAGATGACTTTTGCTCTCTCAGGTTCTTCATAGCTGCTACATCTTCTCTAGGGATCATTTCTGCATCAAACTTTGAGATTCTCAACAGGTGGAAGATCCCCTACATTCGTGTATTGTAAGACCAACTCTGTCCCTGCTCTTTTGTGAAGTTAGATTGAGGGAACAGTGTATGGTTAGGGTTAATAACATATTCTATTTGGGTTAGGAAACATTCTGCGGGATGAATAATGGTATTGGGAACCTGCGATATTCACAAGAATATATAGGTGAAATATAAGTATGAAACCTGAAATCTAGGTACGATTTGAAGCCCAGAAGGGCATTGGGCCCTTTAGTGAGATACTTAGCTTTGAATTATGTTCTGCACAGATATCTCAGATAAATCGATGTGCAATGGCAGAGGACCTTGTACCTTGGATGATTAAATGTCCTAGAGAACATTAAGTCAAAAAGGAATAGTCAGCAGGATTAGGAAGGTAGTCAGTAGGTTCAGAAAAAAGAGTGAAAATTGGATTTGGACAAAAGTTTCATTAGCAATAGGGTTTTGGGTAGATAGTGAACGTAAATATGAGCACATATGAAGAGTCAGTCACAATGATGAACTGGGGAAAATATGTAGGAAAGCAGATATCAATAGAGACATTAGGAAATCAGGCAAAGTATAATGAAATAGGGTTAGACATTTTCAACATGGTTGAGGTTAAATATATAATCTTAGGAAGAAAGACATATGTTGCCTCCAATAGGATTGACATTTGAGAGCATTAGGCAACCTGGACATGGTTGTTTTTAGTAATCCATGCTCACTTTCCATTTTGCTTAGGTGAAAGGTTAATTAAATAGGCACTTGTCACTTCCTGTTTTTCTGTATGCTTAACAAACCACTGTTGAAATTTTGAGAACTGTTTGCTAATTTTGTTCCCAGAATGTGCTGTCCCCAAATGCCAAACTGCAGAATATACTCCCTCACCCGGGTGCACGCAAACCGCACACTCGCCCTGACCCATCAATAAATTTCCCTTTCTGCCCTCTCCAAGAAAAGTATATAAGTTCTGTTAAAGTTGTTCTCAGGCTCTCTGCTCTATTCAAATGAGCTCTGAGCCCCAGCATGCTGGACCCCCAATAACCTCTTTGCTGTGGCTGAGTGTAAATGGTATACTGTTCTGTACTTAAAAGATGCTTTCTTTTGCTTGCCTCTGCATAAAGATAGTCAGTTGCTGTTTGCTTTCGAGTAGGTAGACCCAGAAACCAGAACGTCTTTTCAACTAATTGGACTAGACTCCCACAGGGGTTCAAAAACTCCCCCACTCTCTTTGATGAAGCCCTTCACAGACATTTCAACAACTTTAGAACTATGCAACCCGAAGTCATTCTGCTTCAATATGTGGATGTCCAGCTACTGGCAGCCAACACCAAAGAAAACTGTGAGTCTGAGACCCAAGCACTATTATCTGAGCTTGCTCAACTCAGGTAGAGAGCTTCGGACAAAAAGGCCCAAATTTGCCAGCAAGAAGTAATCTTCCTGGGGTATTCCCTTAGGCACGGTAAATGATGGCTCACTGAGCCCAGGAAATAAACCGTTGTGCAGATACCACCCCCATTTAACAGGAGACAACATAGAGAGTTTCTTGGGACTGCTGGCTTTAGCAGGTTATGGACCTGGGTTTGTGTTCTTAGCTGCTCCTTTATACCCGCTGTTAAATGAGAATGCCCAATTCCAATGGACCCTTGAGCACCAGCAAGCTTTTGATAATATCTAAGAACACTGACAATGAACTCCTCAACTTCAGTGAGCCCAGCCTGGAATTTCAGAAAGCCCTACACTATGTTAAAAATGTACATCAACTCAATCAACTTGGTTCAAAAAAACTGCAGGCATTACTGTAGGATCAAGAACAGAGTTTTAGACTAACTCACTCACAGTGAAAGGAAATAATTGAATGGTTAACAAAAGCCTGTCAGTTCTGTCAATTGGTTAATGCTTACCCTTCCAAGCTTCCTGCAGGAAAGCACCTATGAGGAACCAGACCAGGACAAATCTGGGAAGTGGACGTTTCTGAAATTAAGCCAGCAAGGTATGGACTTAAATATCTCCTAGTCTTTGTAGATACATTTTCAGGATGGATTGAAGCCTTTCCCACCAAAAACATAAAAGAAAACCGACACAAATTGTGGTCAAGAAGTTCCTGAAAGATATTTATCAAAGACACGGCCTGCCTAATGTAACATGGTCTGATAATTGAACAGCCTTTATGGGCCAGGAAAATCAGGGGTTAGCCAGGACCCTAGGGATTAATTGGAATTTACATTGCGCTTATAGACCCCAGAGCTCAGGACACATAAAAAAAATAAATAGAACCATTAAAGAGACCTTAACGAAATTAAGCTTAGAGACCGGCATAAAAGATTAGACTATGCTCCTGCCTTATGCACTGTTTCATGCAAGAAATACTCCCTTTGTTTCTTTGTGTAACCTCACCCCCTATGAAATTCTCTATGGGGCCCCTCCTCCACTAAGAGACCTAACCCCGACTCTAAGACCTAAGGATCCCTTCCACACACCCTTGCTTGACAGACTTAAATCTCTTTTAAGAACTCAGCTATACCTGTGGAAACAGGTGGCTATTGGCTTCCAACCTGGGGACGAGGGGAATCCACGTTGATATCAAGAAAGAGACTTCCTCTGAATAAGATGACATCAGGTGTCATCCCTGGAACCCCACTGGAAAGGAACATTCCAGGTGCTACTTATAGCACTTACAGCAGTAAAAGTAGAGGGAATCACTTCCTGCATCCATGCCTCTCATCTCAAGCCTGTGCCATGTCCAGACTCTGGCTGGAAACTGGAAAAGACTGTTAACCCTTTCAAATTGCATATTCGCCACGTGGGTAAGGCTATAGACTCTCTCCTTGGCCACCCGTAGTCCTAACGCTCATCAGCCCCTTCAGCAGCGATGGCTGATCACAAATCCTACTAGACAAGAAGTATGGTCTATCTTGCATACAGCCCCCCTAGGGACCTGGTGGCCATCTCTCCACCCAGACATTTGTCAGCTGGCTATAGGTCTTTCCTATTAGAATATCCCTGATGAAGAGGATCCCATTAAAATTTCATTAAATCCTTTCCGTACCATAGATAATGGAAACAAACATTATGGTTGTAGGGACAGGCAAGCCAGATGCAGGTTGGCTAGCCTATATTAGTATGTTTGCCCGGCAGACAATCAAAGCCACAAACCGCCATGGCTGTGTGGGGGAAAAGCCGATTTCTTCTGTAAGTCATGGGGATTTGAGCATACAGGGGCTGCCTGGTGGAACCCAAAATCCTCATCAAATTCAGTACACAGCATTGGCCATATTACCACTTAGACAAGCCAACTTGATGGCCCCCAGAGGAGTCTCTAGATCCTCAAATTCTGTGTGACCTTTTTAACTTCTGCAAGTGCTCAAAAGGGTGAAAGGAAATTCCCCTATGTGAAGGCCTTTTTCCCTTTTCGCTCACATCCTGAACTATGCTTCTCCAATAGTTCCTCAAACTCAGCCTTCTGCTCCATACTCTCTGCTGTCAGTCAAACCTCAGCAAACCTGATTTCTCTTCTCCAATTACTAGATCAAAAACCGAAACCTCTGCCGGTTCTCAGAGCATTGCCCCCTTGCTGAGGTAGCAGGTACTGAGGTACCCATCCACCCAGTCACTTCTCTCTTTTCCTGTCAGTGCCCACACCGGGTCCCACCAGATCCTCTTACCACCTAACCCAAAGCTCAAACCAGCTTAGGAGAACCCTCAGACCCCTATCGAAGATGTAATGAAAATGGCCTTTAAAGTTTCTTTGTCATCACTGAAAACAGGTTACTAAGAATTTAAAGTCCCTCACAGGCTTTTTGGGATACTCACTCCTGTATTCCTTTCTGCTCTACCAGTTCTACTGCTCAATTTATGTTGCTAGGAAAATCCCAAAACCCTTTCCCATTATTCTTTTACATTTCTCCTTCCTTATTCTCAGATCCACGTGCTGCTCTCACCCCCCGCCTTCCCCGTCTTCCCCCTCTGTACCAGGCCCACAGAAAAATCTTCACTGAACTTCTCCAGAAGTCTTCACCATGGCTGACTTTAGGACTTTCAGCAAATGAGTCTCTATAAATGAGTCAGTGTAGATTAACTTCCTCTTTTTCTGTTGCCCTGTTCTACTTGGCTACTGGCTGGAAAAATCAGCACTCCTAAGCTAGACACCCCCTTAATAGTTTTTCACAGAATGTGTGAAAAAGGCCTCTGACCTTGAGCTGGGGCTTCACAGAGATGGCTACATTTCTAAGATAAAAAGTTACAAACTGGGCTCCATGGTAACAGTTGGCAGGGGGATAAAAGAAAAGGAAAAAAAAAGCTCTCTGCCTCCCAGGTGTCCTTGAAAAGTTAACTTGCCCACAATAGAGGAGAAAACAGAAAAAAAAGCTTCTTTTTTTGAATTTCTGCAGACTGTGAACTTCTGAGTCTCTTCTCTTTCATGTTGGGTACAAAATTCTGAAACTACCTAAACTTGGGGTTCAGGGAGTTAATTGATTACAACAGAAGCAATGCCCTCTGAATCCGGTTGCAACCAAATAGGACTGTTTCCCTGTCTTTGGTGCTATCTTAAGTGCCGTGCCTTGTCCGTCCCTACAACAGTATAATTCTATATACTTAAACATTGTTTATGTTTTCATGAAATGGTCAACAGATTTGATTAATTGTGTAATGGTGAAGATGTGTCCCAGATTGCTCTATAATGACCCAGGTTCATTTGAAGTTCAAACAGGGGGGCATACAACCCGGTTCCACTGGGAACATATATCCCTCACTTTAGCCATCATATTAGGAATTGGAGTTGCGGCAGGGGTAATCACAGGAACCACTGCCCTGCTCCATGGTACACAACAAATGACCCAAATAGAAGCAGCAAGAGACCAAAACTTAAAGATAATAGAAACCTCCATCACAGCTTTGCAGGAATCTTTAACATCTGTATCTGAATTTGTTTTACACACCAGTTGAGGGTTGGACCTCCTCTTCATGAGAGAAGGGGGCCTTTCTGCTGCATTGATATAAGAATGTTGTTCTGATGCCGACCATACTGAGGTTGTAAAAAAAACCTATGAGTAAAATAAAAGGATGCCTTGAAAAGCGTCAATGAGAGAGAGAGGCCCAAAAAGGGTGGTTTGAGTCTTGGTTCACACAGTCCCCCTGGTTATCTACGCTTTTATCAACCCCGGCCTGTCCAATAATAATCCTCATATTATTTCTAACTATAAAACCCTGTTTTCTCAACCATGTAATTTCTTTACTCCAAGCTCAAATTGGACAAGTTAAACTTATGGTAATACCCCACTAGCAGACATAGAATGTGACACGCACCAATAATCACTTTTATGATTAAAAGTAGCAAGAAGAAGAAGTGCGGAATGAAAGGTTAATAAAAAAGGTACTTGTAACTTCCTGTTTTTCTGTATGCTTAACAAAACACTGTTGAAATCTTGAGAACTGTTTGTAATCTTGTTCCCAGATTGTGCTGTCCCCAACTGCCAAATTGCAGAATGTATTCCCTCACCCACTTTCACACTAACCGCCCACTCGCTCTGACCCATCAATAAATTTCCGTCCCTGCCCTCTCCAAGGAAAGTATATAAGCTCTGCTTAAGCTGTTCTCATGGCTCTCTGCTCTATTCATGTGAGCTCTGAGCCCCAGCTTGCTGGACCCCCAATTAACCCCTTGCTGTTGCATGAGACACTCTCTTGGTGATCTCTTCCTCCAACGCTTGCAGGAACATTACTTGGATGTTTGAATGTAGAAGAGAAAATCCAGTCATAAAGGGATAGTCGGTAAGATTAAGAAGATAGTCGGTAGGTTTAGGAAGAAGAGTGAGTATAGGATTTGGAAAACAATATCTTTAGCAATAGGGGTTTGGTTAGAGAGTGAATGTAAATGTCAGCACATGTGAACAGTCACAATATTGAAGTGGGGAAAATATGTAGGAAAGCAGATATCAATAAAGACATTACAAAATCAGGCAAAGTATAAAGTGAGTGATACAATTAGACATTTTCAACAGAATTGAGTTAGAATATATAATCTTAAGAAGAAACAAAATGTAGTCACCAATAGGATTGACATTTGAGAGCATTAGGCAACTTTGACATGGATGTTTTTTGTAATCCATGCTCACTTTCCATTTAGGCTTTGGTACAATCACAAGTGTGACCTTTACATTTGTCTCCAGAATACTACTGTGATAAAATGTATATGTAGATGTGGTGACATGAGTGTTTCTTCCACTATTTCTGGGAGCAATATTTTGAAGACATATAAATGGGTATTGGGGGTACAAAAAGGTGTACACTGTGTCATTGAATATAGAGATAATGCATGAATAGACCATAAGTGAATAAATAAAATAACTGGTTCCACATTAAATAACAGATTGAATAGATATCTGAAAATATATAAGAAATCTTATATTGATATACAATCATTCATTCCAACCAATGATACATCTAATATTAATATTAGGGTTACGGTTTATCATGAAGATATGTTAGTTTTGCTACAAAAGTAATTATGGAAATCAAAAATAATGTGTTTGGAAAGAGTCAGTCACAATGCTGGCAATATGTAAACAAGGCCTCTGAGCTTGAGCTGGGGCTTCACAGAGATGGCTACATTTCTAAGATAAAGAAGTTACCAACTGGGCTTCAGGGTAACAGCTGGCAGAGAGAAAAAAAAAAGAGAAGAAAATAGCTCTGCCCCATTCCCGGTGTCCTTAAAATGTTAACTTGCCCAGAACAGAGAAAAAAAAAACAGAAACAAAAACTGCTTTTTATGAACTTCTGCAGACTGTGAACTTCTGAGCCCCTCCCTTACATGTTGGGTACAAAATTCTGAAACAATTTAAACTTGGGGTGCAGGGGATTAAATGATTACAACAGAAGCAATGCCCTCTAAATCCGGTTGTAACCAAATAGGACTGTTTCCGTGTCTTCGGTGCTATCTTAGTTGCCTTACCTTGCCTTGTCCATCCCTTTTCTCATGAAAAGACCAGTCAAGAAACATGGAGGAATGCATGTGCTCTGAAGCAGGAAGTGATTGATAGTGAAACAAATGCCTATAAATTTTCTAACTTGTGGATGAAATATATATCCTATGATGTGCATTAATTGAAGAAATAGTAATCGACTAGTGTTGAATAAAAATGAACGTCAAAATACACATCATGTCCGATTGGAATCTACTTGCATTGATGTTAAACTGGGTCAGGTACTGTAGAAATATTAGGATTTGTGTGCATCATTCACTGAAGTTACTTTTCAGTATAGGAAAGAAATATGTTTTTTAGGTGAATGAATATTTCTAAGAATAATCTTTGGAAAGTTGATTATAAATTTACGTATATGAATATGAATGAATTTGGTGAGTGTAAAATAAGACACATATTTCATATTTTGAAAAATCTGGAGAGTATATATATATATATATATATGTGTGTGTGTGTGTGTGTGTGTGTGTGTGTGTGTGTGACTAAAGTCACGGTGGCCTGGACACCCTTTTTGTGAACCAGGAGTGATCAAACAGGTCTGCCATTAATACTTTTCCACTTCTCCAATTTGAGGCATTCTGACTTTGGCATTTAGATTCTTTATGTGAAATGGAGTCAAGAAAAAACCGAAGCACCTATGGACTAGCCTCTGCATGGTTTTGAAGAATTCATTTGACCCAAAGGATCCCTATTCCCACTTGATGGAGGTCAGGAACCTTACAGAGAAAGGCGAGAGACTTCATCTACAATGACTGCAATTTTTGCCATTTTGATTTTGTATGCACACATGGGATCTTTCTTTACATCCACCAGGTGTTGGTAATCTAAGCCACAGCCTCACACAGGGCCAAGAGACTGATTAAGACACATCCCTTTCCAAGGCAGTTAAGCAAAGAGCCACAGGTGATGCCCACTTATTTCCATTTGAAAACTGGTTTCTTCAGGCTTCACAAATGTGTTTCGTGAGGCAAAGCCCTTCCTGACATTCAGGGCAAAAGAACAATAGGTAAGCAAAAGGCCCATAGCAGGGTTTCTCCACTGAGACTTTACTGGTCACACTGATATCTGAGTTTTCTGAGATGCTCGCCATTCCCTTCAGCTATCCAGTACATGGCCATATCACAGAGCTTGGAGGTGGTAAATATCTTGAACACAAAACCATGAGCCTATTCTTGAGTGTAGCCAGAATTCAGGAAGAAAACAGGAACTAAGGAAGTTTGTAGGTGTTGCCCTTCGATAATGCAAGCCACAGTCCATTCATAAATTGGGCAGGATTGATGCTGGGAAGCTTTCTACTAGACAGGACCCATACATTGATGCATTCTCTTTTCTAATGTCTGCAACAACAGACACATTGGGATACACAGACATGGAAACACTTGCCTTGTCCAATCACTTACTAGAAACGGTTCACTCCAAACCAAACAAACCACCTTTCTTACCTTTTCTCAGAACATGAGATAAAACCACAAACACACAACAAAAACCACAAAGGCATCGCCTTCCCCCAAGTAGGTCTGTGACTATTCGGAGTGTACTCTCACTGGTGAGCCTTACTATGTACCTCCAAAATGGCCTGTCCTGTCTCAGATCTGGTCTCTTTGGCCAACTCTGTGAAATTGTCAGGAGCCCGTGGTAAGCCACTACTTGCTTTCTCTGGAAAGGCCAGTCTTCAAAGCTTTCCTGGCATTTGGCCATTTTCACATCAATAGATACCAAGAAAGACTGACTCTGTCCTAGGAATATCCAAACAAGTGAGCCCACTGGGACTGGGACTAGGACTGGCTCTGGGTGCCTGGATTCCTGGATCACAAGTTCAGAGAGTTCCATCACCAAGGAATAGAGATGAGGTCACTTCCTTCAGGAACTGAATGAGGTCACTGCCTTTGCAACCACTTTTTCCTAACAGTTGCTTTCAAGGGTCCCCTGAGATAGATGCTGTCCCTATTTCCCGTGACACTCTCACCAGTTAGAATAGTATATCACCCATAGGCACCCGTGAACAGCTCTCCACACAGGCCTGGATTGGTCCATCTTCTGTACATTAGGAACAGAGACACTGAGTCAGAAACAACCCCTCTCCAGACAGGGTTGTTTTCCATGGAAGATGACTTTTGCTCTCTCAGGTCCTTAATAGCTGCCTACATCTTCTCCAGGGATTATTTCTGCATGGAACTTTGAGGTTTTCAGCAGGTGATATATCCCCTACATTCCTATATTGTAAGACCAAGACTTTCCCTGCTCTTTTATAAAGTTAGAATGAGGGAATAGTATATGGTTTGGGTTAATTACTTGTTCGATTTGGGTTAGGAATCATTTTGCTGGATGAATAATGGTATTTGAAATCTGCAATATTTATAAAAATATAGAGGTGAAATATATGTATGAAAACAGAAATCTAAGTAATATTTGAAGCCCAGAAAGGGATTGGGCCCTTGATTGGGAGACTTAGCTTTGAATTATGTCCTGCACAGATGTCTCAGATAAATCAATACACAATGGCATCGGACCTTGTACCTTGAATGATTGAATGTCGAAGAGAACATCCATTCAAAAAAGGATAGTCAGTAGGATTTGGGAGATAGTCGGTAGATTCAGAAAGAAGAGTGAGTATAGGATTTGGACCAAAAGTTATTTAGCAATTGGGTTTCAGGTAGAGAGTGAATGTAAATGTCAGCACAAATGAACAGTCAAAATGATGAACTGGGAAATTATGAAGGAATGCCTATATCAATAGAGACATTAGGATATCAGGCAAAGTTTAAAGTGAGTGATAGGATTAGACATTTTAAACAGGGTTGAGTTTGAATATATAATCTTAGAAAGAAACAAGTATGTAGTCAACAATTGGATTGACATTTGAGAGAATTAGGCAACCTGGACATGGATGTTTTTAGAAATCCATGCTCACTTTAAATTTAGACTTTGGTACAATCATAAGTGTGACCTTTGCTTTATTTTCCAGAATATTACTGTGATAAAATGTATATGTAGATCAGGTGACATGAGTATTTCTTCCACCATTTCTGGTAACAATATTTTGAAGACGTATAAATGAGTATTGGGGGTAGAATGTGGTGTAGTATCTGTCTAAGAATATAGAGATAATGCAAGAATAGACCATACTGTGAATAAATAATATAATTGGTCCGCTTTAAATAATGGACTGAGTTGATATCTGAAAATATACAGAAAATCTTATATTGATATTAAATCATTCATTCCAACCAGTTATACTTCTAATGGTAATATTAGGGTGATATTTCATCATGAAGAGTGTGTGAGTTTTGCTTCAAAAGTGATTATGGAAATCGAATATAATGTGTTTAGAAAGAAGTCTCATGAAAAGTCTTGTCAAAAAACATGGAGGAATACATGTGTTCTGAAGAATGAAGTTATTGAAAGTGAAACAAATGCCTATAAATTTGCTAACTTGTGTATGAAATATATATCTTATGATGTGCATAAACTGAAGAAATAGTAATGTACAAGTGTTGACTAAAAATGAACATCAAAATACACATCACGTTCCATAAATATCTACTTGCATTGGTGTTAAACTGGGTCAGTTACTGTAGAAATATTAGGATTCGTATGCACCATTCACAGAAGTTAGTTTTTAGTTCTAGGAAACAAATATGTATTTTAGGTGGATGAATATTTCTGAGAATAATCTCTTGAATATTTGATTATAAATCCACATACATGAATACGAATGAATTTAGGGAGTGTACATTAAGACCCATATATTTAATATTATGAAAAACTTGGAGAGTGTACACACACACACACACACACACACACACAGACATTAAAAAGTAGCAATATATATGGAAATCGAAATTCATCATGAAATGTATATCATCCACTGATCCAAAAATATTCATTATACTGAACATGATTTTATTTATCATGTTGTTCATCTATGAAGCTCACCCATAGGTTGAATTTTCAGTTCCAACTGTGTTTAGGTGGAGTGATCTCTTCTCCCAATTTGTATCTGCAAAGTCAGCCACCTCACAAGAATGTACATGTGATAACAGGAACGATTCAATATGTGCATATGAAATTACATGTGCTGAATTGGCTACAGAGAAATGCAGAAAGGAATTCATCTATTTGTTAACTTTAAAAACACATGGAGAACTATTTCAACAAAATATTGACTAGATTTATAAGTCCTACCCTGTATAATGCAAAAGGCAAGTCCAGCAATACACTATGCCTCGTCTAAACTGCTTGTATTTCTATTCGGTTTGGGTTATTTTTCTCCATCATATTAGAATTAGTAGTCAGAGTCTAGTAGGGTATGGGTTAGTGTCAGCCATTCATCATTTTGAATGGAAAATAGGAAAATGAATCCAATGTGTATGTAAATATGTGCTTCACAAAAATCTGCGCACTCTAATCCAGAACAATGCCTTGACTTTACCTTCACCCCAAGTAAAACACAATTAGAGTGGAAGAGTTAGAAAATCTGTGAATACATATCTGGAATGTAATATGCTCAAGAGTTCACAACCTTGAAGGTGGCAGAGGAGTTTCCAAAAGTAAGGGACAGGTAAATACTCCACAAAAATGGAGCTCTGCTGGACTAAAGACTTCTGGTGAAACTGCCTCTGAGTTTGGGCACTTGAAATATTTGTTGTTGTCAGGAGTTTTAGCTTTTTTTGTAGAGAGACCATCAAAGCTAGGTATGTATCTAAGTGACCTGGAGGACATGGTTTCTTATTTTCTAATGAACATGAGGCAGCAGTGCTGAATTCTCTCTTTGTAGGTAAACTGTGGCCACTGGGGGGAAAATCTTTCCGTGTGGACTGTAAAGCCATCCGGCAATCCTCCACTAGTCGATGTGTTTCTTGCTGCTGCAATGTGAGTTTGGTATTTGCTTCACAAAATACAAGGAGTTAAACTGGGACACAGTGCTAAAGGGAGTTCTGTCACGTGTGGTGTGTCAGGGTCTGCAGGATAATGCACCAACCAGGCTTCAATCCCATCCTTGACCATAGCAATCTGATTCTGAACATTGCCCTGAAAACTCTCCATATAACAAGATGCCTTTACATAGAAGGGTCTGCTGGGTGCACCATGTCAGTCACAAGCCATTTGGAAGCCAATGGCAGATCCACATGGCCCCACCACAGATATTTTATCACACACCTGCACACGACTTTTCTAGGCCCACTTCACATCAGGCTCCAGCTTACTGGCATCTCTGTTCTACACCATTTTCATGGTCATGGGAATTTCAAAAATTTCATGGTATTTATCTAGCCATTTTTCAAGAATGATGTTGGAGGCACTGTGTGTTTAACTTCATTCAGGAACAATTAAATGGTGAGGAAGCTCATTTCAATGAAATCTCTGGAGAAATCTCACAGGCAAGGCTTCCAAAGAGTGGCCAAAATTTCACAGGAAGCCAGGGCTATTGCTGTCTACAATGTGAGGTCCATTTGTGTTTTGACTCTCAAATATGGCTGCCATGTCTTTCAGAATAAAACCATGTGATATCCTGGCTGAGATTCCCAGTGCTCTGTGGAAAGCAAACCTGGGCCTAGATCTCGGTTTCCAAGGGCGACTCTCATGCGTGACCAACTGAAATCCCAACATATTTCATGATAACACTTCTCTAAGTCAGTTCCAGAACTCAGTCTTTAAGGGGAATCACACCAGAGTTCAGCCCAGGTGTACCCAGTCATATCTTCCAACTACCACACAAATGACCACAATTAAAACCAAAACACTCCCACATGGTCCTCATCTTCTTCCATATATACACTCTCATACTAAGTTCTGTCTGGAGGTTTACATGAGTGGCGAAGTCCAAGACAGTGTCCAAAATAAGCTCTCTTGCCCCTCATTGCCTAAAGTCATGTGAACCAGGTGTGATCAAATAGGCCTGCCCTTAATACACCTCTGCTTCTCCAATTTGAGGCCTACTGACTGTCAGGTATAGATATTTTTATGTGAATTGGAGTCATGAGAAAACCAAAGAACCTATGTGCTAGACTCTCCAGGGCTTTGAAGAACTCATTTGACACAAAGGATGCGTATTCTCACTTGATGGAGGTCAGTAGCCTTACAGAGGAAGGCAAGAGACTTCATCCACAGGGACTGCTCATTTGGCCATTTTGGGTATGGATTCACACACGGAATGATCCATCAGGTGATGAGAATCTAAGCCACAGCCTCACACAGGTCCAAGAGGCTGATTCAGACACATTATCAGGATCAATCACCTGTTTTTTTCCTCTGTCTAACTAGCTAGAGAGACCTTCTCTTTTAATTGAATTTTTATCTCTGTCTGACTAGCTTGAGAGACCTTCTCTTTTACTTGAATATTTCTACTATAACTATAATACAACCCAAGAAGATATCGCCAAACAAAACTGAACCAGAATGAAACAAAAGTGGAACAACAGAAAATCATTATAATAGCTTTTCTATCCTCCTGAAATGTCCATCTCTTTTTTCTCTCAATCAGTTCCTCAGATGTGAGTGGTTTTTCTTCCATCTTACCCATCTCCAGGGACAGGCAACTTAAAACAAAAGTGAAGCAAAACAAAAGAGGAATTTTAAAATGGCTTCCCATCCTCTCGCCCTGCCTTCAGAGGTGAGGAGTTTACCTTATCACTTACCCTCACTCATTCCCCTTGCGGCCCTCCAAATGCCACAGTCTGGCTGGGCAAAATTCAGGAGCCACTTGACAAAAGAAACGAACTTTATTTTAAGAACCACACATGCCAAACAAAACAGCTCCTGAGGAAAACCTTCAGAACTCAACTGCCATCACCGGCTTCCCACAAGCCAGCAGTGACCTACCTCACTTACTTGGTGATGGAACTCTCTGAACTGGAAGCCCGGGACACAGAGCCAGTCCCAGTCTCAGTCCCAGTGGGCTCATTGTTTGGATTTACTAAGGACAGTGTCAGTCTTTCTTGGTACATACTGATGTGAGGATGGCCAAATGCCAGGAGAGCTCTGAAGTGGAGCCTTTCCTGAGAAAGCAGGAAATAGCTGGCTCCTGAAAACTTCACAGAGTTGGCCAAGGAGACCAGATCTGAGACAGTACCGGCCATTTCGTGGGAAAATATTATAGCGCACCAGTCAGAGGAAACTCTGGATAGTCACAGACCTACTTTGGGGAAGGAGGTGACTTGTGGGTATGGGTGTGAGTTTGTGGTTTTGTATCATGTTCTGACAATAGGTAGGAAAAGCAGAATGTTTGGTTTGGGGTGAACTGTGTCTAGTAAGTCCTTTGGCAAGGCAACTGTTTCTATGTCTGTGTATCTCTCTGTGTCCGTGCTTGTAGACCATAGAAGGTGAATTAAAAATTATAGCCAGTTCTCCAGAGGGTATATCTGTAATTTCACCAAGAGACAGAATAGCACAGTTACTAATAATACCAAGCCTACATGATAAATTTTTCAGTCATGCTGTAGAAAGAGGTTCCAAGGGATTAGGCTCCACACGTGTAGATTGGGCTATGTTTCTTTAAATTTAGATTCTCGCCCCATGCTAAAACTAAATATTCAAGGACATGAATTTAATGGGCTATTGGATACAGATGCAGAACTTAGCATCATCTCTCATCAAGAACTTAGCATCATCTCTCGTCAAAACATTGGCCATTACAACAATACACTCAAATGCTTCAAGGCCTAGGATTGGTGACTAATCCCCATAGAAGAGCAATGGTATTAGATTGGAAGGATCCTGAAGGATGTGAAGGAACTAAACAGCCATATGTATGGATCATCTTCCCATAAATTTATGGGGATGAGATGTCCTAGATTGATTAGGTTTGACATTAACAAATAACATCAATCAAAATGTACCCACAATTATGGTTAGACAAGGTTTTAGGAAAGGAAAAAGATTAGAAAAACAAGAACAAGGTATAGCAGCCCCAATACAAATAGATCAAAGAACAGACAGACATGGGTTGGATTTTAAGAAAGGGCCACTAAGACAATAAAAACTACTTGGAAATCAGAAATACCAGTATGGGTTCCTCAGTGGCCCCTGACTAAAGAAAAGGTACAAGCAACCCATGACCTGGTAAAACAACAATTAGCGGAAGGACATATACAACCGTCTGTATCTCCCCATAATACTCCCATTTTTGTCATCAAAAAAAAATCTGGTAAATGGAGATTATTGCAAGATTTAAGAGCCATTAATAATGAGACGGTTATTATGCGACCTGCTCATTTGGGAATTCCTCAATGTTCTGCTTTGCCAAAAACCTGGTATGTTTTAATTATAGATATTAATGATTGTTTTTATTCAATTGCAATTCATCCTGAGGATAGTCCATGGTTTGCATTTACTATCCCTGCACTGAATCATGAAGGTCCTGATCAGAGATCCAAATGGAAAGTACTCCCTCAAGGGATGGCTAACAGTACAACTATGTGTCAAATTTATGTTAACAAATTAATCCAGCCACTTAGAAATCAAAATCCTGAACTACAAATATTTCACTATATGGATGGTGTATTATTAGCACAGAAAGCTAAAAACGCATTGCTAGAATGTTATGCCACACTTACAAACTTATTAAAAAATTATAAACTAGAGATAGCAATAGATAAAGTACAATTAAATTTTTCAATCAATTATTTAGAAGTTCTTTTATCCTCAATCATGGTCCATCCACCAAAAATTCAAATACGAATAGATCAACTCAAATCACTTAATGACTTTCAAAAGTTATTAGGAGACATAAATTGGATAAGGCCTTATCTAGGTATACCAACAGGAGAGTTTGAACCTTTATTTGATATCCTAAAAGGTCTATCAGATCCAAATGCACCCCGAATGTTAACACCTGAAGCAAGAAAGGCATTAAAAATCATTGAAAAATGTATGGAAAATATTCATTTGGATAGAATTGATTTAAGAATGCCTTTATTATTTATTGTACTACCACCAAAAAAATATTCCTACAGAAGTATTTTTGGCAAGAAGGTCCATTATTATGAATACATTTATCTTGTTCTCCTAACACTATTCTTACTAGGTATACTGAGGCTTTAGGACAATTAATACTCAAAGGAATAAAAGCAGCAAAGGGACTGATTGGAATGTCTTCCAATAAAATTATTACTCCATATACTATGAATCAAATTGATGAGTTAGATAATTAGTTAAATACTTGGGCAATAATCATGTGCAAATCTAATGTTTCATTTGATAACCACTTACCATCTAATCCTTTATTGTCTTTTTGGTCATCACATCATGTAATTTTTCCAAAAATGAGAAGAAAAACACCTATTATAAATGCTACAAATATATTCACTGATGGGTCAAATAATGGTACAGCAGTAATAGTTACACCTGATCAAACTTTTACATTTTTAGTACGAAAACAATTAGCTCAAAATGTAGAGCTTAATGCAGTATTACAAGCTTTTGTGATGCTTAAAGCATCTGTAATTAATTTATTTTCCGATAATCAGTATATAGTTATTGCTATAGTATCACTTGAAGATGGTGGAAGGATTTCCCCTTCCTCTACTCTTTTCTCTTTGCTTTCCACTATACAAAGTCTAATCTGGGACAGGAAAGATCCGTTCTTTATAGGACATTTCAGGACACATACAGGAATGCCTGGAGCCCTTAGTTTGGGCAATTATTTAGTAGATAAAACAACACATGACATACATACATATTTTCTCTACACTAGAAGAAGCTATAAATTTTTATAAAAAGTTCCATGTCAATGCTAATACTTTACAAAAGCATTTCAAAATAACTAAGGAACAAGCTAGACAAATAATAAAACAATGTCAAAATTGTGTGACCTTTTTACCCCAAGTTAATCTTGGAGTCAATCCTAGAGGATTGATACCTAACCATATTTGGCAGATGAACGTCACAAACTTGCCAGAATTTGGAAAATTAAAATATTTGCATGTTACAGTTGATACTTCTTCTGGATTTTTGATGGTCTCCCTTCTTGCTGGAGAAAAAAACTAAAGATGTTATAGCTCATTGATAACAAAATTTTGCCACTGTGGGCGTTCCAAAAGAGTTAAAAACAGATAATGCCCCTGGTTATATTTCTACCTCTTTTAAACAATTTTGCTCATCATTTGGTATTACTCATATAACAGGAATCCCATACAATCCACAGGGACAAGGCATAGTTGAAAGATCACATCAAACTATTAAAACATACATATTAAAGCAAAAAGAAGGAATTGAGAAGGGGTATATATTCCCCAAAGATAAACTTAAAATAACCCTTTTACTCTAAACTTTTTAAATTTGGGTTCATCAGGGCTTAGTGCTGCAGAAAGGCATATATGTCCAAATAATGTACATAAGCCCAAGGTACTTTGGAAGGATATTCTAACAGAACAATGGAAAGGTCCTGACCCAGTAATTGTCTGGAGTCCGGGGTCTGTTTTTGTGTTTCTACAGGGAGAAGAGTAGCCAATTTGGATTCCAGAGAGATTAACTAAAGAGATTTCCACAGACCAAAAATAAGATGATTTGGCTCAAATCAATAAGAGCTGATATCCAGAACTCCAGTTTGGCTGTTCCTACATCTGTGAGAGAACCAGAATGTTTTTTTTCAACATCTATTTTATTATTGCCCTTTCTCATATCATGAAGTTTTATTTTGTTTTTTTTTTAGCTCATTAAGACCTAGGTTAATGTTTTGCTGATCAGTTCTATTTTTGGACAATAGAGTTTTTAGACATTGCAATGGAGATTTCACCTGTAAAAAGTCATAAGTCCTTTAATATTATGTCATGTGTTGTATGTATTATATTATGTGTGCACACTTGTGTTTTGTGTTATATGTTTGATTTCAGCATCTTTTCTCTGTTGACTATATTCTTTTCAAGTTGATATACTTTGTCTTCATTATCTGATGTTCTGACTTCTACTTGATCTAGTCTGTTTGTAATATTCTCATTAGCACTTTTAATCTGATTTACGGTTTCTTGCATTTCTATGATTACAACTTGATTATTTTTAACACCTCTATCTCCTGATAAAGCTCATTCTTTGTGGATTTAATTTGTGTGGTTAGTTCCTCTTCAAAATATACTTTCAATGCTTGGATTTGCTGTCTCATGTCTTCTCTAATATTCCGTTCCATCTGTATTAGGAATGCCTTGATTTCTTTCCCTGTCCATATTTCTGATTCTTCTAGGTCCTCCTGTATATTTAGATTGTACTGCATTGTTCGTAACCCTTTTTTCCCTTGTTTTTTCATATTGTTCACGTTGCTTTCCAGCTCTGTTTGACTGCTTTGTAACTGCTTTCTCCTATACATTTGTTTTGGCTTTGTATATCTCTGTTGTCTCTCTTTTGTGGTGGGAGATTATGCCTAGAAATTTTGGGCTTTGTTTTACTTTAAAGCTGATTCATTCAATTCATATAAGGCTTCTAGGTTCTGTATGCATATAATGATTTGCTGTTTGTTCTTAGGACTATATGTTTAGGTTGGGTGCTCTGGTGGTACAATGGTTAGTATGACTTGGCTACTTTAGAAGATTGCTCCACTGAAGGTGGATACTACCAGGCAATTGGATCAGGGTGTTGGTAGTAGCTAGGTATTTAGGAGTCTTATAGACAGCCTCGAGACATTCACCTATTTGCATTTAGACAATTACACACAATGGAAGATGTAATGCTTGGGATGAGAGTTGGGCGGTAGGAGAATGAAGGTGCTCTTAAAAAGAAAAAATGATAGAGGGAGAGATAGATTAGAGGGGAATGAAAAGAACAATAAAACTTGAAATGGGATAGAAAGAGAGAAGGAAAAGGGGGGAAAGGAACAGGGAGAGAAGAAGGAGAGAAAAAAATATCAACAACAGCAACAACAACAACAAAAAAAAAATTAAAGTCTTAGAGATCCACCTTCTTCTCTTCCAGTAGGCAGAGCTGTGCCTTCCAAGCGGAGTGTCTGCTCTCTACCTGCCGAGTGCTATCCCTGTACGGCTTCTTCTGGGGGTTTCTCAGACTTGTCAGTCCAGAGCCATTTCACTTCTCCAGCTCTTAACCCCCTTCCTCCTGTCAGCCTGCCAGCCAGGTCCTGTTTCCCAGAAGTGATTCTCCAGAGATCTAGTTACACTTGCAGCCCCACCGAGTGTCCCTTTTAAGCGCCAGTGCTGTGGTAAACTGGCGGCTAAGACCTTAGGGGTCACCGCTGGTGATATGGGGGCCTTGGGGTCTGGGCTCCCCTCTGCTTCCCTACGGACATGACCCCTGAGAAGTCAATGAAGTTTCCTGGCTGCTTGTATCAGTATGGGGAGTCACGCACCTGCTAAAGTGGATTCTGCTGGGAAGGAATTTCGCCAGCCGAACTACGATGACGTCAACTCTCTGCTATGGCGGGCCCCAGGCTTCTTGCCGGATTGACCGAGGGGAGGGGTGGGACTGGCCCGGCCCGGTTCGCCTCAGCTCCTGGCGCGTGGAGGCTTGGCTAAAGACTTCTTCCCGCCAAGCTGTGTCTCAGCGTCTAGCAGGACCCAGTCACTTTGGCTGCGGGCGGGTGGATGGATCTGCAGCTGTGCCCGCGGTGCGCGGACTGTGGCTGGTGAATCTCGAACTCCGCGTCTAGTGGCAGGGTCCCGCTCGTCCGGGTCACACAGATGCTTCAAAAAAAATTCTAGTAGCTCCCGGGCGGTCTCCCTTCAGTGGAATTTTGCTAGGAGAATCTCCGTTGGTAGAATCCAAGAGTTATCCTTGCGACTTTATGACCCCATCACTGTGAGTGCATTAAAAGCGCAGCCTCTCTGCCCGCCGCCATGTTGGATCCACCTTTTCTTTGCATTATATTTAATAATTCTCTTCGAGACAATGTAAATTGTTAAGAAAATTGTTTTCTTTTAGTGCCTTTTGGAATGTTACATAATTCTTTCTTTAGGCATTGTTGCCAGAATTTCTAACTTCATCCCAGTGCATGTGAAGACAAAGATAAAACCAATCTACAGCTTCTGCAATAGCCATCACTGAACTGCTTGCAGAACTTGCCTGGACTATGTATCACTTGTATGCATTGTGAACTCACCTGCATGCATTGTGAACTATCTGTTGGTGCAGCGACTTGTGGTAGTGTTGGGGTATTTCTCTGATGATGTCATCGGTGGTACAATTTTTTCAAAAAGAGCCATCAATTGCCTTGGTGTATCTTCCTCCCTTCTGCTTGTCATGGTCGTTCAGCTAATATTTGGGTGCCAAAAGAGATGAGGCAAAGAACCTCACCCGCCCCTGGTACAAAGACCTCTCCACAGGTGTGGATGTATACTGGACCTGTAGTCAGTGACGGGTAAGATCCAATTACAATGGTACCAATCTTAGACAGGAGGCTGACACCTTGAGGTCAGCTCATTCGATAATGGGTAAGGACCATATGTACTATTGGACAACCTAAGGCAGGCACGGTCCCTAAGCCACATGCTTGTTGTTTAAACAGAGAGGGTTAGATGTTGAGAGCCACAGCCCAAGGGGCCAAAGCAAACTTTCAGACTGCCAGCTGATGGTTGGCTCACAGCAGCCCCAGCAACATCTAGCTGATTGGCTCCTCTGCGGTGATGCCCATTGGGCTGTTTCCCCACCCTTTCAAATTATGGAGCTGCTTCTTGGGGGACTATTTTGGCTCTGCTCAAACAACCCAGCCAATCGACCTCAAGAGCAGGAGGAGTGAGGAGGTTGAGAGCTTGTGGGAAGCCGGTGGTGGCAGTTGTGCTCTGAGTGTTTTTCCCGAGGAGCTATTTTTTGGCGTGTGTGGTTCTAAAAATAAAGTTAGCTTTTGACAAGTGGCTCCTGAATTGTGCCCAGCCAGACTGTGGCAATCCTAAATTGATGGAGCAAAATAACCATAACAGAATAGAAATACAAGCAGTTCAGAGGAGGCATGGTGTATAGCTGGACTTACCTTTTGTATGATAAAGGGTAGGTGTTATAAATCAAGTCAATATTAAATTGAAGTAGTTCTCCGTGTGTTTTAAAGATAACAAATACGTGAATTCCTGTCTCCCTTTATCTGTATCCTATTCAGCACATGTATTTTTGTATGCACATATAGAATCCTACCTGGTAACACATGTACACTTTTGTGAGGTGGCAGACTTGGCAGATACAAATTGTCAAAAGAGATCACTCCTCCTGAACGTTGTTGGAACTGAAAATTAAAACTACGGGTGAGCTTCCTAGTTGAACAAGATAATACATAAATCCATGTTCAGTAAAATGAATATTTTTGGATCTGTGAATGATATATATTTCATGATAAATTTCGATTCGCATATATATTGCTACCTTTTAATGTCTGTGCATGTGCGTGTGTGTGTGTGTGTGTGTGTGTGTGTGTGTGTATACACACACACTCTCCAGATTTTTCAGAATATAAAATATATGTGTCTTATTATACAATCCCTAAATGCATTCATATTCATGTATGTGGATTTATAATCAAATGTTCACAAAATTATTCTCAGAAATATTCATCCACCTCAAATACATATTGTTTCCTAGTACTGAAATCTAAATTCAGTGAATGGTGCATAGAAGTCCTAATTTTTCTACAGTAACTGACCCACTTTAACATCAATGCAAGTAGATTACTATGGTACATGATGTGTATTATGACGTTCATTTTTATTCAACAATGTTACATGACAATTTCTTCAGTTTATGCACATCATAGGATAAATATTTCATTCACAAGTTTGCAAATTTATAGGCATTTGTTTCACTTTCTATCACTTCCTGCTTCAGTACACATGTATTCCTCCATGTTTTTTGACTGGTCTTTTCATGAGAATACTTTTCATTTTAGATTTCAATAATCATGTTGAAGCAAACCTCACACACTCTTCATGACAAATCATAACCCTAATATTACCATTAGATCTATAAATGGTTGTAATGAATGTATGTATATCAATGTAAGATTTCCTGTATATTTTAAGATATCAATTCAATCCATAATTTAAAGTTGGAACCAGTTATATTATTTATTCACAGTATTGTCTATTCATTCATTTTATCAATATTTGTAGACACAGTGTAGACCTATTTGTACACCCAATACTAATTTATACATCTTCAAAATATTGACCACATAATTGGTGGAAGAAATACTCATGTCACCTGATCTACATATACACTTTATCACAGTAATATTCTGGACACAAAATGCAAAGTTCACACTTATGATTGTACCAAAGCCTAAATGGAAAGTGAGCATGGATTACTAAAAACATCCAAGTCCAGATTGCCTAATGCTCTCAAATGTCAATCCTATTGTTGCTAAATATTTGTTTCTTTCTAAGATTGTATATTCAACATCTACCATGCTGAAAATGTCTAATCCTATCACTCAATTTATACTTTGCTTGATTTCTTCCTGTCTCTATTGATATCTGCTTCCCTATATATTTTCCCCAGTTAATCATTGTAACTGACTCATCACATGTGCTGACATTTACATTCATTCTCTACCAGAAACCCTATTGCTAAAGAACTTTTGGAGCAAATCCTATACTCACTCTTCTTCCTAAACCTACTGACTATCTTTCCAATCCTACCAACTACCCTTTTTAAGTGGATGTTTTCTTCTACATTTGATCATCCAATTTACAAGGTCCTATGCCATTTTTTATCGATTTATCTGAGACATCTGTGCAGAAGGTATTTCAAAGCTAAGTATCCCAATCATGGACCCAATGCTCTTCTGGGCTTCAAATCTTACCTAGACTTCTGTATTCATACTTATATTTCACCTATATATTCTTGTAAATATCACAGGTTCCCATTGCCATTATTCATCATGCAGAATGATTCCTAACCCAAATCGAACCTGTTATTACCCTAACCATACACTGTTCCCTCAATCTAACTTTACAGAAAAGCAGGACAGAGTTGGTCTTACAATCAGGAGTGTAGGGGATCTTACACCTGCTGAGAACCTCAAAGGTCAATACAGAAATAATCCATGGAGAAGATGTAGGCAGCAATGAAGGACCTGAGGGAGGAAAAGTCAACTTCCATCATAAACAACCTGGTCAGGGTGAAGGGATGTGTCTGAATCAGCCTCTCTCTTCTTAATGTAGAGAAGATGGACCAAACCAAGCCTGTGTGGAGAGCTGTTCCCAGGTGCCTATGGTTGATATATCATTCTAACTTGTGAAAATGTCACAGGAAGTAGGTGCACCCTCCATCTCATGGGACCCTTGGAAGCAACTGTTAGGACAAAGTGTTTGCCAAGGCAGTGACTTCATTCACTTCCTGAAGGAAGTTACCTCACATAACTTCCTTGGTAATGGAACTCTCTAAACTTGGGATTCAGGAAGCCAGGAGACCACAGCCAGTTCCAGTCCCAGTTCCAGTGGTCTCACTTGTTTGGGTAAACCAAGGACAGAGTCAGTCTTTCTTGGTTCCTAGTTATGTGAGGATGGCCAAATGCCAGGAAAGCTAAGAAGAGGGGCCTTTCCTGAGAAAGCAGGTAGTGGATCACCAGTGACTTCTGACAACTTCACAGAGTTGGCCAAGGAGACCAGAACTGAGACAGCACAGTGCATTTCGTGGAAATATAGTATATCCCACCCATCATAGGACACTCCGGATAGTCACAGACCTACTTTGGGGAAGGTGGTGCCTTTTTGAGTGTGGGTGTGAGTTTGAGAATATGTAGGAAAGGCGACTTGTTTGGTTTGGAGAGGACTTTAGCTAGTATGTCCTCTGACAAGGTGAGTGTTTCTATTACTGTGTATCCCACTCTGTTTGTGGTCTTGGTATTAGAAAAAGAATGCATCATGGATGTGTTCTGTCTAGTAGAAAGCTTCCCAGCATTCATACTGCCAATTTATGAATGGATTGCGGCTAGCCTTATCAATGGGCAAAACCTACTATCTTTCTAAGTTCCTGTTTTATTCCTGAATTCTGGACACTCTCCAGAATAGGCTCAGAGTTTTGTGTCCAAGCTATGTGGCACCTCCAAGCTCTGTCACATGGCCATGTACTGGAGAGCTGAAGGGAAGGGGAGCATGTCAGAAAACTCAGATATCATTGTGACCAGGAAAGTCTCAGTGGAGAAACCCTGCTTTGGGTCATTTGCTTACCTATTTTTCTGTTGCCCTAAATGTAAAGAAAGTCTTTGGCTCAGGCCACCTTTTTGTGAAGCCTGAAGAAAACAGTATTCAAATGGAAATGAGTGGGCATCACCTGTGGCTCTTTGCTTAATTTCTTTGGAAATGGATGTGTCTGAATCAGCCTCTTGGCTCTCGGTGAAGCTGGGGCTTAGATTGTCAGCACCTGATGGATCTAAAGAAAGATCCCATGTGTGCATCCATAACCAAAATTCAAAAAGATCAGTCATTGTGGATGAAGTCTCTCACCTTCCTCTGTTAGGTTCCTGACCTCCATCAAGTGTGATTATGGACCCTTGGGTAAAATGAGTTCTTCAAAGCCCTGCAGATGTGGTAGTGTTTTCTCATGACTACAAAACACATAAAGAATCTATACCTGACAGTCAGTAGGCCTCAAATAGTAGAAGCAGAGCAGTATTAATGGCAGGCCTATTTGATCACTCCTGGTTGACAGGAAGAGTGTCCAGGCCACACTTACTTTAGGCAAATGAGGGACAAGGAAGCTTATATTGGACACTGTCTTGAGCTGCGCCACTTATGGAAACCTCTTGCCAGAAGTTATGATGGATGTCTATATGGAAGAAAATGAGGGCCATGTGGGAGTGTTTTGGTTATAATTGTGGTCATTTTTGTGGCAGTTGGAAGAGATGACTCGGTCCACCAGGGCTTCACTCATGGGTGATTCCCCTTATAGACTGAGTTCTGGAACTGACCTCAGAGTAGTATTGCCATGAATTGAGTTGGGATTTTAGGAGGCCACGCATGAGATTCACGCTTGGAATCTGAAATCTAGTCCCAGGTTGGTTTTCCACAGAGCACTGGGAATCTCAGCCAGGATATCACATGATTTTATTATGAAAAACATGGCAGCCATAGTTGAGAGTCAAAACACACATGGACCTCACATTGTACAGTTCAATGGGCCTGGCTTCATGTGACCTTTTGGCCACTCTTTGGGAAGCCTTTCCTGTGAGTGTTGTCCAGAGAATTCATTGAAATGAACTTTCTCACCATTTAGTGGTTCCTGAATGAATTGAAACCCACAGTGCCTCCAACTTCATCCTTGAAAAATGGCTAGATGAATACCATCAAATTTTTGAAATTCCCATGACCAGGTTTCACTGGAGAAACTTTGGATGTCCTGTTGCTGATCATGAGTATACAATACAGTGCCTTGATTGACTGGGTTTCATGAAAATGTTGAAGAACAGTGATGCCAGTAAGTTGGAGCCTCCTGAGTAGTGGGTCTAGAGTAGTGGTGTGCAGGTGTGTGATAAAACATCTGTGGTGGAGTCATGTGGACCTGCCATTGGCTTCCAAATAGCTTGTGACTGACATAGTGTAGCCAGCAAACCCTTATATGTAAATGCATCTTGTTATATGGAGAGTTTTCAGGGCAATGTTCAGAATCAGGTTGCTATGGTCAAGGGGGCAAGCTATGTGAGATAGAGGCCTGGTTGGTGCATTCTCTTGCAGACCCTGACACACCACACATGACAGAACTCCCTCTAGCACTGTGTCCCAGTTGAAATCTTTGTATTTCACGAAGCAAATACCAAACTCCCAGTGCAGCAGCAAGAAACACCACGAAAATTGGAGGATGACCAAATGGTTTCAGAGTCCTCACAGGGAGACACATAGCCCCCAGTGGCCACAGTTTACCTACAAAGAGAGAATTCAGCACTGCTGTCTCATGTTCATTGGAAAATAAGAAACAAGATACTTCAGGTCACATAGATGCAGATCCAGCTTTAATTGTCTCACCACAAATGAAGATTAAGCTCCTGACAACAACATATATTTCAAGTTCCCAACCTCAGAGGCAGTTTCTCAAGAAGTCTTTAGGCCAGCAAAGCTCCATTTTTGTGGAGGGTTTACCCTGTTCGTTACTTTTGTAAACTCATCTACCACCTCCAAGTTTGTGAACAACTGAGCATATTGCATTCCATATATATATATATATATATATATATATATATATATATATATATATATATATATATATATACACACACACACACACAGATTTTCGAACTCTTCTCCTGTAATTGTGTCTTACTTGGGGCAAAGGTAATGTCAAGGCATTGTTCTGGATAAGAGTGGGAAGATTTTTCATAGCACATAATTACATACACATTGGATACCTTTTCCAATTTTCCATTCGAAATACTGAATCCCTGACACTAACCCATAGCCTACTAGACTCTGACTACTTATCCTAATATGATGGAGAATAATAATCCAAACAGAATAGAAATACAAGCAGTTCAGAGGAGGCATGGTGTATAGTTGAATTTGCCTTTTGCATTATGTAGTGTAGGAGTTATAAATCTAGTCAACTTTTGTTGAAATTGTTCTCCATGTGTTTTTAAAGTTAACAAATATGTGAATTCCTGTCTCCCTTTCTCTGTAGCCTATTTGCACATGTATTTTTATATGCACATATAGAATCCTACAAGGTACAACACATACATTCTTGTGAAGTGGTTGACTTGGCAGATACACATTGTGAGAAGAGATCACTTCTCCTAAATGCTGTTGGAAGTTAAAATTCGAACTCTCTGTGAGCTTCCTAGTTTAACAACATTATACATAAATCCATGTTCAGTAAAATGAATATTTTTGAAACAGTGGATGATATATATTTCATGGTGAATTTCAATTGGCATATATATTGCTACTTTTTAATGTCTGTGTGCATATGTGTGTGTGTATATATATATATATATATATATATATATATATATATATATATATACAAACTTTCCAGATTTTTCAAAATATGAAATACATGTGTCTTATTATACATTTCCTAAATTCATTCATATTCATATATGTGAATTTAAAATCAACTTTTCACAAGATTATCTTCAGAAATATTCATCCACCTGAAATACGTATTTGTTTCCTAGTACTGAAAACAATCTTCAGTGAATGGTGCCTACAAATCCTAAAATTAATACAGTAACTGACCCAGGTTAACATCAATGCAAATTGATTCCTTGGGACATGATGTGTATTTTGACGTTCATTTTTATTCAAAACTGGTACATTACTATTTCTTCAGTTTATGCACATAATAGGATATATATTTCATCCACAAGTTCGCGAATTTAGAGGCATTTGTTTCACTTTCAATCACTTCCTGCTTCAGAACACATGTATTTTTTCATGGTTCTTGACTGGTCTTTTCATGAGACTTCTTTCCAAAAAAATTATTTTTGATTTCCATAATCACTTTTGAAGCAAAACTCACACACTTTTCATGATAAACCATAACCTTAATTTTACCATTAGATGTATAACTAGTTGGAATGAATGTATGTATATCAATATAAGATTTCTTATATATTTTAAGATACGAATCCAATGCATTATATAAAGTGGAACCAGTTATATTATTTATTAACAGTATGGTCTATTCATGCATTAGCTCTATATTCATAGACACAAGGTACACGTCTTTGTACCCCCAATACTAACTTATTAATCTTCAAAATATTGCTCCCAGAAATGATGGAAAAATTACTCATGTCACCTGATCTACATATACATTTTATCACAGTAATATTCTGGACACAAAATGCAAGGTTCACACTTATTATTGTACCAAAGCCTAAATTGAAAATGAACATGGATTACTAAACACAGCCATGTCCAGGTTGCCTAATGCTCTCAAATATCAATCCAATTAGTGACTACATATTGGTTTCTCCTAAGATCAAATTCAAATTCAACCCTATTGAAAATGTCTAATCCTATCACCCACTTTATACTTTGCCTTATTTCGTAATATCTCTATTGATATCTGTTTTCCTACATATTTTCTCCGGTTCACTATTTTGACTGACTCTTCACATGGGCTAACATTTACATTCACACTCTAACCAAAACCCTATTGATAAAGAATATTTTTTTTCCAAAACCTATACTCACTCTTCTTCCTAAACCTAACAACTATCTTCCTAATCCTACCGACTATCCCTTTTTGACTGAATGTTCTTTTCTACACCCAATCATCAAAGTAAACATTGGGCGAGCTTCGGAGGAAGAGACCACCAAAAGACTATCTCATGCAACAGCAAAGGGTTTATAGGGTGTCAGCATGCAGGGGGTCCGAGCTCACTTGAATAGAGCAGAGAGCCCTGAGAAGAGCTTAAGCAGAGCTTATATACTTTCTTTGGGGAGGGCAGGGAGCGAAGTTTATTGATGGGTGAGGGAGAGTGGGCGGTTTGCATTCAACCGGGTGAGGGAGTACATTCTGCAGTTTGGCATTTGGGGACAGGACATTCTGGGAACAAGATTAGCAAACAGTTCTCAAGATTTCAACAGTGTTTTGTTAAGCATACAGAAAAAAAAAGTGACAAGTACATATTTTATTAATCTTTCATTCCCCACTTCTTCTTCTAGCTACTTTTAATCATAAAAGTGATCATTGGGGGTTGTCACATTCTATGTCTGCTAGTGGGGTATTACCATAAGTTTAACTTGTCCAATTTGAGCTTAGAGAAAAGAAATTACACGGTTGAGCAAACAGGGTTTTATAGTTAGCAATAATATGGAGATTATTATCGGACAGGCCAGGGTTGATAAAAAAGTAGTCAAACAGGGGGACTAGGTGAACCAAGACTCAAACCACTTTTTTTGGTCCTCTCACTCTCTCATTGACGCTCTTCAAGGTGTCTTTTTAATTTAATCATTTTTTTTTTACAACTACATTATCCTCGGAATAAACACAAAATTCTTCCCAGGAAGTGACAAATACCTATTTTATTAACCTTTCACTTCCGACTATCCCTTTTTGACTGGATGTTCTCTTCGACATTCAATCATCGAAGGTACAAGGTCCTATGCCATTGTATATTGATTAATCTGACACATCTGTGCACAACCTAATTCAAAGCTAAGTATTCCAATCAAGGGCCCAATGCTCTTTTGGGCTTCAAATCTTACCTAGATTTCTGTTTTCATACATATATTTCACCTATATATTCTCATACATATCGCAGGTTCCCAATACCATTATTCATCCAGCAGAATGATTCCTAACCCAAATCACACATGTTATTAACCCTAACCATACACTGTTCCCTCAATCTAACATTACAGAACAGCAGGGACAGAGTTGGTCTTACAATACAGGAATGTAGTGGATCTTCCACCTGCTGAAAACCTCAAAGGTCCATGCAGAAATGATCCCTGGAGAACATGTAGGCAACTATGAAGGACGTGAGAGAGCAAAAGTCATATTCCATGGAAAACAACCTGGTAAGGATGAAGGGTTGTGTCTCATTCACCCTCTCTCCTTAATGTAGAAAAGATGGACCAACCAAGGCCTTTGTGGAGAGCTGTTCCTGGGTTCCTATGGTTGAGATACCTATCTAAATTGTGAAAGTGTCAGAGGAAGTATGGAAGCAACTGTTCTGAAAAAGTGGTTGCTAAGGCAGTCACCTCATTCAGTTCCTGAAGGAAGTGACCTCACCTCACTTCCTTGGTGATGGAACTCTGTGAACTTGGGATCCAGGAAGTCAGGCATCCAGAACCAGTCCAATTCCCAGTACAGTGGGATCACTTGTTTAAATTTACCAAGGACAGAGTCAGTCTTTCTTGGTACCTACTGATGTGAGGATGGCCAAATGCCAGGAAAGTTTGAAGACTGGCCTTTCCAGAGAAAGCAAGAAGTGGCTCACCGCGGGCTCCTGATATTTCACAGAGTTGGCCAAGGAGACCAGATCTGAGAAAGGACAGGCCATTTCTGGGGAACATAGTATAGCCCACCATTCAGAGGACACTCTGGATAGTCACAGACTTACTTTGGGGAAGGAAGTGCCTTTTTCAGTGTGGGTGTGAGTTTGTGGTTTTGTCTTATATTCTGAGAATAGGTAGGGAAGGCGGCTTGCTTGGTTTGGAGTGGAATGTATCTAGAAAGTCTTTTGACAAGGCGAGTGTTTCTATGTCTGTGTATCCCACTGTGTCCGTGGTTGTAGACATTAGAAAAGAGAATGAATCAATGGATGTGTCCTGTCTAGTAGAAAGCTTCCCAGCATTCATCCTACCCATTATAGGAATGGATTGCAGGTTGCCTTATCGATGGACAACATGTACTGTCTTCCTAAGTTCCTGTTTTCTTCCTGAATTCTGGCCACTCTCCAGAATAGGCTCATGGTTTTGTGTCCAAAATATGTACCACCTCCAAACTCTGTGACATGGCCATGTAATCCATAGCTGAAGGGAATGGCAAGCATCTCAGAAAACTCAGATATCAGTGTGACCAGGAAAGTCTCAGTGGAGAAACCCTGCTTTGGCCCTTTTGCTTACCTATTGTTCTGTTGCCCTGAATGTCAGGAAGGTCTTTGCCTCAGGCCACCCTTTGTGAAGCCTGAAGAAAACAGTTTTAAAATGGAAATGAATGGGCATCACCTGTGGCTCTTTGCTTAATTACTTTGGAAAGGAATGTCTCTGAATCAGCCTCTTGGCCCTGTGTGAGGCTGTGGCTTAGATTATCAGCATCGGATGGATCTAAAGAAAGATCCAATGTGTGCATCCAAAACCAAAATGGCAAAAATCAGTCATTGTGGATGAAGTCTCTTGCCTTCCTCTGTTTGGTTCTTGACCTCCATCAAGGGAGTATTGGGATTTTTGGGGTCAAATGAGTTCTTCCAATCCCTGCAAAGGTGCTTGGGTTTAATAATGACTCCAAATCACATAAGGAATCTATACCTGACAGTCAGTAGGCCTCAAATTGCAGAAACAGAGCAGTATTAATGGCAGAACTATGTGATCAATCCTGGTTCACAGGAAGGGTGTCCAGGCCACCCTGAATTTAGGCAAATGAGGGGAAGGGAGCTTATTATGGACACTCTATTGGGCTGTGCCATTTAAGGAAACCTCCAGCCAGAGGTTATGATGAGTGACTATATGGAAGTAGATGAGGGCCATGTGGGATTGTTTTGATTTTAATTGTGGTAACTTGTGTGGCTTTTGGATGAGATGACTGTGTTCACCTGGGCTTTAACACTGGCGTGATTCTCCTAAGAGACTGAGTTCTGTAACTGACTTCAGAGTAGTAATTGCTTTGGAAATGGATATGTTTTAATCAGCCTTTTGGCCCTGTTTGAGGCTATGGCTTAGATTATCAGCACCAGATGGATCTAAAGAAAGATCCCATGTGTGCATCCAAAACCAATATAGCCAAAATAGCAGTAATTGTCGATGAACTCTCTCGCCTTCCTCTGTAAAGTTCTGAAAGAATAAAAGAAATTGAAATTGAAATGTAAAGAACCAGGTTTTGTAAAGTTTCCAAGCTGCACTCAGCACCTGAAATTCCTGTGGCAGTTAAGACAATTCCCGGATTTGCACATTAGATGTGTGTTGAAATCTTCCCTGAGGACCTAGTTACTTAACAGCCCCTCCCCAGAAACCATGCAGCTCACCACGTATACATCACAGTGCATCCACCAATCAATTTAAATGTATACCCCTTCTTAGGGCTGACCAATCACCTCCTGCCCAACCTGTTTCCGCCAATGAATGTGCTAATCATGTTTTAGAGTTGTTATTTTATTTTCCCGTGGAATATGATGATTTGCTAAAGGAGGCTATGATGTGTGTAAAGTCCCTACCCTCTCTAAAGAATGTATATAAACTCTGCTCGAGTGGTTCTTAGGGCTCTTTGTTCTTTGCTCCTCTGAAGTGAGCCCTGAGCTCCAGCACGCTATACCCCCAATAAACCCTTTGGTGTTGCATGAGAAAGCCTGTTGGTGGTCTTTTACTCCGATGTTCGCCCCACCTTTTCATCTGGAGGCCCCAGGTGAGATATCCGGCACAGCGGACGAAAGACCCCAAGGGACTCCTCTCAGGGTAAGAAAGGCGCCTCTTTCTGGTTTCGGGTTTCAGGTAAGGGCTTGGCAAAGTGGCTGTCGGTGAAGAGCATTAGCTCTCTCTGACGGTGGCTGGCAGACGTGTCACAGAGCTACTGGCCACGTCCCTGGGGGACACTCCAGAGGATGAGGGAAATCAAGGAATATTAGTTTCCTCAACTCGGTTATATTTTGCTTCAGGATTCAGTTTGCCAGCCCATCAGGTTTTGCTGGCTACACAGTTTTGTTCATTGTCCCGAACTCATGTTGAGTTTACTGTCTGTCTTTATTGTCTAACCCATCAGGTTTTGCCAGTTACTGAGTTCTAATATTTGTCTTGGACCCATGTTAAACGTTTACTGTTTGTCTTTGTCTGTGTTGCGTTTGTGTCTTCACTGTCTCTTTTTGAGTAACTCCCATTATGTGACAAAGCACTTTCTTGCTTCTGTCGCTGACCCTTGATCATTGGACTGATGTCCGCTCAAGGGCCCAGAATCATTATTTTTCAGTTAAATGTCATACCTGGCAGACTCTCTGTGCTTCAGAATGGCCCATCCTCAAAGTCGGGTGGCCCGCAGAAGGATCCTTCTACTTCCCTCTAATCCGAAAGGTCAGAGATATTGTCTTTCAGCCGGGACCACGTGGCCACCCAGATCAACAGCCATATACCCCTTCACCAGGATCCTATCATTCAAACCTTCCGTTCCCTCCCCATCTTCCCCCCATTCTTCCTGAGTCACAAGACTGGACAATCCTCCCCCTCCTTATCCTCTACCCTCGCTCCCCAACCGCCAACACATTCCAGATGATTCTCCCACCACTGACTCAGCCTCTCCGCCACTAGAGGCAATTGGGCCAGACCCAAGCCCTCCAAGGGACTTCTCCGCAGCAGCAGCAGCCCCTCCTTTTCTGGTGGAAGCTGGGCCACCTGAAGAAACCCGCCAGCTACGGAAAATAGAAAACTCAGAAGCCACTGTGATGCTCCCTCTTTGTCCTTATGGGCCCATGAACCGACAAAACTGGGACCCCAACACCTTTGAAGGTTGGTAGCATTTGTCCACTTATCACCGGGCTCTAATAGCGGGGCTCCGAGTGGCCGCCAGAGGACCGACTAATTTGGCCATGGTAAGAGAGATAATCCAAGGTCCTAATGAGTCTTCCTCTATGATTCTGGAGAGAATTATGGAAGCAAATAGAAAATATACTCCTTTTGATCCTCAGGCAGAGGACAAAAAAACCTCTGTTGCAATGGCCTTTATCCAGCAGGCTGCCCTAGATATTAAGAGAAAGTTACAACGTCTAGATGGATTACAAGATATGACCTTAAGAGATTTAGTCAGAGAAACTGAGAAAGTATATTATAAGAGAAAAACTGAGGAGTAATGGGAACAGATGAGAGAGAAGGAAAGGGAACAAAAGGAGGATGAAAGGAGCAAAAGGCAGACTAAATCATTGGCTAAGGTTTTGGTCAGAGCAGCAAATAGACCAGAAGTTAAAAAGCACGGAGACATGAAGGGATACATGGGCCCATGCCAAAGGCTGCCCCTGGCCTCAGATCAATGTGCCTACTGTAAAGAAAAAGAAAACTTGGACAAAGAGTGCCCCAAAAAGAGGCAGAGAAACCAGTATAGGACGAGACTTGAAGGATCCAGCCACTGCCTCACCCTGAAGTCGTATGGTTTACGAACGAGAGCAGCTTCCTCCAAGATGGTACGTGGTGGGCTGGAGCAGCATTAGTTAGCAAAACTAATGTCATCTGTTTCTCTGGTCTCACAGAAGAGACATCAGTCCAAAAGGCAGAACTGATTGCCCTTACGAAAGCATTGGTACTAGCAACAGGCAAAAGGGCCACCATATACACTGATAGCCGCTATGCATTTGCCACTGCAAATGTGCACGGGGCTATTTACCAGCAAAGGCAGCTATTAACCTCCGCTGGGAAAGAAATAAAGAAATAAAGAACAAAGATATGATCCTCCACCTTCTCTCAGCAGTGCAGGGCCCTACGGACCTAGGCATAGTGCACTGTCCAGGGCACCAGAAGGGAAACGACCCCGTGGCGGTTGGAAACAGAAGGGCAGATGAGGAAGCTAATTGGCAGCCCTAAACGGAGTGCCTCTGTTCACTTTTTCCACACCGGGGGGAACAACAATCAGGAGACTTGGCCGCACCGGAACATTCAGGCAACTTATCATCTGAGGAGACAGATACAGAACTCTGGGAACCTACAGAGACAAGTACACAATTTTCAAAAGCCCACCTTTATCTCAAAGACATACACCAGCTCACCCACTTAGACTCTAAGAAGTTATAGGCACTCTTAAAGGACCAAAGGAAGGAATTATTATTGACTGACTCACAGAGGAAAGAAATAACTGCGCAGGTGACTACAGCTTGTCAAGTTGGCCAATTAGTTAATACTTACCCATCGAAGCTTACTTCAGGGAAGCACTTATGAGGAATCAGACCAGGACAATTCTGGGAAGTGAGCTTTACTGAAATAAAGCCAGCAAGGATTGGCCTTAAATGTCTCCTAGTCTTTGTAGATACTTTTTCAGGATGGGTCGAAGCCTTCCCCATGAAGAAAGAAACGGCTCAGCTGGTGGTCAAAAAGATCCTAGAAGACATTTTCCAAGGTTCAGCCTGCCTAAGGTAATAGGGTTGGATAAGTGACCGGTATTCATGGCCCAGGTAAGACAGGGATTTGCCAGGACCCTGGGGATTAATTGGAAGTTACATTGTGCTTATAGACCCCAGAGCTCAGGACAGGTAGAAAGGATGAATAGAACCATCATAGAGACCTTAACGAAATTAAGCTTGGAGACTGGCATGAAAAATTGGACTCTGTTCCTAAGTTATGCACTGTTTTGTGCAAGAAATACCAAGTCTTCCTCTTTGTGTAACCTCACCCCTTATGAAATTCTCTATGGTGCCCCTCCTTCAGTAAGGGACCTAACCTCAACTAAGAGACTTAATGATTCCTTTCACACCCCCTTGCTTGACAGACTTAAAGCCCTTGAACAAAACCAGCACCCAGCGATACCTGTGGAAACAGTTGGCCTCTGCTAATCAGCCTGGAGATGAGGGAACCCCACATCGATATCAAGTGGGAGAGTTCATCTACGTGAGATGGCATCAGGTGTCATCCCTGGAACCCCGCTGGAAAGGACCATACCAGGTGCTGCTTATAAGACCCACAGTGGTGAAAGTGGATGAGATCACTTCATAGATCCATACCACCCATCTCATGCCTGCACCCTGTACAGACTCCGGCTGGAAACTGAAACAGACTGGTAACCATCTCAAGTTGCGTGTCCGTCGTGTGGGTAGGGCTATGGATTCTTCCCCTGACCATCAGCAGTCCTAATCCCCATCAGCCTGTTCAGCAACGATGGCAAGTTATAAATCCTACTGGGCAAGTAGGGTGGTGTATTTCACATACAGCCCCCTTATGGAATTGGTGGCCATCTCTCCCCCCGGACATTTGTCAGCTTCCCATAGGCCTCTCTGACTGGGATCTCCCTGACATAGAGGACCCCACACAGATCCCACTCAAATGCAAACCAGGGCAACATAGACCACTTTACCCCATGAATTATGGATGTCATCTCCCCAAGCTCATGTGTAAACTAGCCAGTCAAGACTATTATGTGTGCCCAGCAGATTTCCAAAGTCGCAAACAGGCCCAAACCTGTGGAGGACCCAGTAACTTTTATTTTAGATCTTGGGGTTGTGAACAAACGGAAGCTGCATGGTGGAACCCAAACTCCCCAGACAGCAAGATTTGGGTAGGATGAAATGACACCTGGATTGATCCCAAGAAATGTGCCGCTAGCCAAGTGGTGTCAAAAACTCGCTGTGGAAAGAATAGTCTATGTTACCCCCTCAATATAACTTTCACTTCCAAAGGAAGGGGCTACCTCAGAACAAAATGGCCTATGAGAAATACGTGGGGAATGCAATTCTATATTTATGGCCCCGGTTATGACTTTGGTCTCTGGTTCACCCTCCAGCTTAAAAAGAAAGAAAATCCCACAGCAATAGGGCCCAATCCCCTCAAGCCAGGAATTAAGCCTCCTAAACCTCCCATGCCTAGATCTACCAGAACCCCTCTACCATCTCATAATTCCCGGTTTCCGTCTTTGCCTACTTCCCCAGTCCAGAGTACAGCTGACTCCACCCCCTGGGAACTAATTAAAGGAATGTTTATGGTACTGAACTCCACACAGTCAGAACTCATTGCTTTTCAGCCCAGGTATTTGACAGCTCTGTAAATTATTGTGTAATGGTGCAGATACTCCCCAGGGTGCTCTATCATGATGCAGAATCATTCGAAGGTCTACTTGGGGGACAAACAACCCAATTTCACCGGGAGCCATTGTCCCTTACTCTAGCCATCCTATTGGGGATAGGAGGTCCTGCAGGAGTGGGTATGGGAACAGCTGCTATGATCCGTGGGTCACAACAATTGGCCCAATTAGAAACATCAATAGATCAAGACTTGAAGACGTTAGAAACCTCTATCACAGTGCTGCAGGAATCCTTAACCTTTCTCTCTCTCTGCATTTGTTTTACAGAACAGGGGAGGACTAGATTTCCTCTTCATGAGGGAGGGGGTCTCTGTGCGGCACTGAGAGAATACTGTTGTTTTTATGCTGACCCTACTGGAGTTGCAAAATAATCCATGAGTAAATTAAGAAAATAACTTGAATAGCGCCAGAGAGAAAGGGAGATTCAACAAGGGGGGTTTGAGTCATGGTTTACCCAGTCCCCCTGGTTAACTACACTCCTATCAGACAAAGCTTGACCCCTGATCATCCTTAAGGTGTTGCTAACTGTGGGACCTTGTTTGCTTAACCGCATAGTTTCCTTATTCCAGGCTCAGATTGGGTAGGTAAAACTCATGCTAATCAGACAGAAATATGCTCCACAGGCAGAAATAGAATTTGAGACGCCAGAATAATTATGAAACATTACTTTTAAGATTAAAAGTAGTCAGAAAAAGGAGTGGGAAATGAAAGAATAAAATATATTGAAATTGAAATGTAAAGAACCAGGTTTTGTAAAGCTTTCAAGCTCCACTCAGAACCTGAAATTCCTGTGGCACTTAAGACAATTCCCAGATCTTCCTATTAGATGTGTGTTGAAATCTTCCCTGACCAGCTAGATACTTAACATCCCTTCCCAGAAACCATGCAGATCTGCACGTATACATCTCAGGGCTTCAACCAATCAGTTTAAATGTTAACCCCTTCTCAGGGCTGACCAATCATCCACTGCATGACCTGTTCCCGCCAATGAATGTGCTAATCATGTTTTAGAGTTGTTATTTGATTTTGCTGGGGTATAAGATGATTTTCTAAAAGAGGCTATGATGTATGTAAAAACCCTGCCCTCTCCATAGAATGTATATAAACTCTGCTCAAGTTGTTCTGGGGCTCTTTGTTCTTTGCTCCTCTGAAGTGAGCTCTGAGCCCCAGCATGCTGGACCCACAATAAACCCTTTTGCGGTGGCATGAGACAGTCTCTTGGTGGTCTTTTCCTAAGACGTTCGTCCGAACTTTTCAGTTCCTGACTTCCATCAAGTGAGAATAGGGATCTTTGGGTCAAAAGAGTTCTTCAAAGCCCTACAGTGGATAGTCCATAGGGGCTTGGGTTTTGTCATGACTCCAAATCACAGAAAGAATCAATACCTGACAGTCAGTAGGCCTCAAATTGGAGAAGCAGGGCAGTATTAACGGCAGGGCTATTTGATCATTCCTGGTTCAAAGGAAGGGTGTACAGTCCACCCTGATGTTAGGCAAATGAGGGGCAAAAGAGCTTATTTTGGACACTGTCTTGGGCTGCACCCCTTATGGAAACTTTAAGCCAGAGGTTATGATGAGTGTCTATATGGAAGAATATGAGGCCCATGTTGGAGTGTTTTGATTTAATTGCGGTCATTTGTGTGGCGGTTGGAAGAGATGCCTGGGTCCTCTTGGGCCTGAACACTGGTGTGATTCCCCTTAGAGACTGAGTGCTGGAACGGACCTCAGAGAAGTGTTGCCATGAATTGTGTTGGGATTTTAGGAGGCCTCGCATGAGAATTGCCCTTGGAAAATGCGATCAGGGTCGCTTTCCACAGAGACTGGAAATCTCAGCCAGGATATCACATGATTTTATTCTGAAAGACTTGGCAACCATAATTGAGAGTCAAAACACACATGGACCTCACATGTAGACCTCAATGGGCCTGGCTTCATATGACCTTTTGGCCACTCTTTGGGAACCCTTGCCTGTGAGAGTTCTCCAGATCTTTCATTGAAATGAGCTTTCTCACCATTTAAGGGTTCCTAAATGAATTGAAATCCACAGTGCCTCCAATTTCATCCTTGAAAAATGGCTATATAAATACCATTAAATTTTTGAAATTTCAATGACCTGGTGGCACTGGAGAAACTTTGGGTGTCCTGTTGCTGATCATGAGTATACCAGAGAGTGCCTTGATTGACTCGGTTTCCTGAAAATGGTGTAGAACAGAGAAGCCTATAGGTTGGATCCTGCTGAGTAGTGGGTCTAGAGAAGTGGTGGGCATATGTGTGATAAAACATCTGTGGTAGGGGAATGAGGATCTACCATTGGATTCCAAATTGCTTGGGACTGACAGGGTGCAGCCAGCATAAATTTCTATTTAAAGGCATCTTGATATATGGAGAGGTTTCAAGGCAATGTTCAGAATCAGCTTGCTATGTTCAAGGGGGTAAACTATGTGGGTTAGAAACCTGGTTGGTGCATTCTCCTGCAGAACCTGACCCACCACACGTGACATAACTCCCACCAGCACTGTGTCCCAGTTGAGCTCCATGTATTTGGTGAAGCAAATACCAAACTCCCAGTGCAGGAGCAAGAAACACAATGGAGAGTGGAAGAGCAATAAATGACTATACAGTCCACACAGGGAGACACTTAGCCACCAGTGGCCACAGTATACCCACAAAAAGAGAATCCAGCACTCTTCCCTCATGTTCATTGGAATATTACAATTTATGTCCTCCAGGTCACATAGATGCTGACCCAGCTTTGATCATCTCACTAGAAAAAAAGCAAAAGCTCCTGACAACAACATATATTTCAAGTGCCCAAACTCAGAGGCAGTTTCTCAAGAAGTCATTAGGCCAGCAGAGCTCCATTATTGTGGAGTGTTTACCCTGTCCCTTACTTTTGGAAACTCCTCTACCACGTCCATGGTTGTGAACTCCTTATCATATTCCATTCCAGATAAGTATTCACAGATTTTCTAACACTTCTCCTCTAATTGTGTCTTACTTGGGGTGAAGGTAATGTCAAGGCATTGTTCTGGATGAAAGTGGGAAGATTTTTGTGTAGCACATATTTGCATACACATTGGATAAATTTTCCAATTTTCCATTCAAAATACTGAATCCCTGACATTAACACATACTCTACTAGATTCTGAATACTAATCCTAATATGTTGGATAAAAATAACCCAAAAAGAATAGAACTACAAGCAGTTCAGAGGAGGCATGGTGTATAGTTGGACTTGCCTTTTGCATAATATAGGGTAGGAGTTATAAATCCAGTCAATTTTTTTTGGAAATAGTTCTCCATATATTTTTAATGCCTATTCAGGACCTGTATTTTTATATGCACATATAGAATCCTACCTGTTACCACACGTTCATTCTTGTGTGGTGGCTGAATTGGCAGATACAAATTCTGACAAGGGATCACTCCTCCTAAACGCTGTTGGAATTGAAAATTCAACCTATGTGTGAGCTTCCTAGTTGAACAACATTATACATAAATCCATGTTCAGTAAAATGAATTTATTTGAATCTGTGCATGATATATATTTCTTGGTGATTTTCAATTGACATATAGTGCTACTTTTTAATGTCTGTGTATATGTGTGTGTGTGTGTGTGTGTGTGTGTGCATGAGTGTGTGTATATATATATATACACACACACACACACACACGCACACGCACACACACACTCTCCAGATTATTCAAAATATGAAATATATGTGTCTTATTTTACACTTCCTAAATTTTTCATATTCATGAATGTGGATTTATAATAATCTTTTCACAAGATTATTCTGAGAAATATTCACATACCTTACTAGAGTCTGACAACTAATCCTAAGATGATGGAGAAAAATAATGCAAACAGAATAGAAATACAAGAAGTTCAGTGGAGGCATGGTGTATAGTTGGACTTGCCTTTTGCATGATAAACGCTAGGTGTTATAAATCTAGTAAATTTTCAATTAAAATAATTCTTCATGTGTTTTTAAAATTAACAAATATGTGAATTCCTGTATCCCTTTCTCTGTATCCTATTCATCACATGTATTTTTACATGCACTTATAGAATCCTACCTGGTATCACAGGTACATTTTTGTGAGGTGGCTGACTTGGCTGATACAAATTCTGAAAAAAGATCACTCCTCTTAAACGCTGTTGGAAACGAAAATTCAACCTATGGTTGAGTCCCCTGGTAGAACAACAATATACATAAATCCATGTTCAGTAAAATATATGTTTTGTCATCTGTGAATAATATATATTTATTGATGAATTTTGATTGGCATATATATTACTACTTTTTAATGTCTCTGTGTGTGTTTTGTGTATATATAAATATGTGTATATATATACAAATACACACTCTCCAGATTTTTCAAACTATGAAATATATGTGTCTTATTTAAATTCCCTAAATTCATTCATGTTCATGGACTTGGATTTATAATCAACTTTTCACAAGATTATTCTCAGAAATATCCATCCACCTGAAAAACATATTTGTATCCTAGTACTGAACACTAAGTTGAATGAATGGTGCATACAAAAACTAATATTTCTACAGTAACTGACCCAGTTTAACATCAATGCAAGTAGATTCCGATGGGACAAGGTGTGTATTTTGACGTTCAATTTTATTCAACACTGGTACTTAATATTTCTTCATATAATGGACATCATAGGATATATATTTCATCCACAAATTCACAAATTTATGGGCATTTGTTTCACTTACAATCAATTCCTGCTTTTGAACACATGTATTTCTCCAGGTGTCTTGATTGGTCTTTTCATTAGACTTCTTTCCAAACACATTTTTTTCGATTTCCATAATCAATTTTGAAGCAAAACTCACACACACTTCATGATAAACTATAACCCTAATATTACCAATAGATATATAACTGGTTTGAATGAATGTATGTACATAAATATAAAATTTCCTGTATATTTTCAGATATCAATTCAATCCATTATTTAAAGTTGAAAACAGTGATACTATTTATTCACAGTATGGTTTAGTCATGCATTATCTCTATATTCATAGAAAAAGGGTGCACCTATTTGTACCCCCAATACTAATTTATATGTCTTCAATATATTGCTCCTAGAAATGGTGGAAGAAATACTCATGTCATCTGATCTACATATATATTTTATCAGTGTAATATTCTGGACACAAAAAAAGCAAATGTCACACTTATGTTTGTACCAAATCCTAAAGAGAAAGTGTGCATGGATTACTAAAAACACCCATGTCCAGGTTGCCTAATGCTCTCAAATGTCTATCCTATTGGGGACTACATATTTGTTTCTTCCTAAGATTATATATTCAATCTCAAGCCTGTTGAATATGTCTAATCCTATCACTCACTATATACTTTGCCTGATTTCCTAATGTCTCTATTGATATCTGCTTTCCTACATATTTTTTCCAGTTCATCACTGTGACCGACTCTTCACATGTGCTGACATTTACATTCACTCTCTAACCAAAACTCTATTGCTAAAGAACTTTTGGTCCAAATCCTATACTCACTTTTCTATCTAAACCAACACTATCTTCCTAATCCTATCGACTATGCCTTTTTGACTGGATGTTCTCTTAGACATTCAATCAACCAAGGTACATGGTCCTTTGCCATTGTTTATCTATTTATTTGAGACATCTGTGCAGAACATAGTTCAAAGGTAAGTATCCCACTAAAGTGACCAATGCCCTTCTGGGCTTCAAATCTTACCTAGAATTCTGTTTTCATACTTATATTTCACCTCTATATTATTAAATATCACAGAATACCAATACCATTATTCATCCAGCAGAATGATTCCTAACCCTAATCAAACCTGTTATTAACCCTAATCATACACTGTTCCCTAATCTAACTTTACAAAAGAGCAGGCACAGAGTTGGTCTTACAATACAGGAATATAGGGAATCTTTCACCTGCTGAGAAGCTCAAAGGTCCATGTAGATATGATCCCTGGAGAAGATGTAGGGAACTATGAAGGACCTGAGAAAGCGAAAGTCCTATTACATGGCAAAAAAAACCTGGTCAGGATGAAGGGATGTGTCTGAATCAGCCTCTATCTTTTTAATGTAGAGAAGATAAACCAAACCAGGCCTGTGTGGAGAGCTGTTCCAAGTGCCTATGGTTAATATAACATTCTAACTTGTGAAATTGTCACAGGAAATAGGGGCAGCCTCCATCTCAAAGGACCGTTTGAAGAAACTGTTAGGACAAAGTGGTTGCCAAGGCAGTGACCTCATTCAGTTTCTGAAGGAAGTGACCTTACCTAATTTCCTTGGTGATGGAACTCTCTGAACTTGGAATCCAGGAAGCCAAGCACCCAGAGGCAGGCCCAGTCTCAGTCCCAGTGGTCTCACTTGTTTAGACTTACCAAGGACAGAGTCCGTCTTTCTTGGTAAATACTGATGTGAGTATGGCCAAATGCCAGGAGAGCTCTGAAGAGCGGCCTTTCCTAAGAACACAGGTAGTGGCTCACTGCTGGGCCCTGACAACTTCACAGAGTTGGCCAAGTAGACCAGATCTTAGACAGGACAGGCCATTTCGGGGGAACAAAAAATGGCCCACCAGTCAGAGGACTCTCTGGATAGTCACATACCTACTTGGGGGAAAGAGGTATCTTTGTGGGTATGGGTGTGAGTTTGTGGTTTTGTCTCATGTTCTAAGAATACGTAGGAAAGGCAGTTTGTTTGGTTTGGAATGGACTGTGTCTAGTAAGTCCTTTGACAAGGCGAGTGTTTCTATGTCTGTGTATCCCACTGTGTCTGTGGTTGTAGATATTAGAAAAGAGAATGCATCAATGGATGTGTTTTGTCTAGTAGAAAGCTTCTCAGCATTCATCCTCCCTAATTTATGAATGGACTGTGGCTTGCCTTATAGATATACAACATCTACAATCTTCCTAAGTTCCTGTATTCTTCCTGATTTTGGCCTCTCTCTAGAATAGGCTCATGATTTTGTTTCCAAGTTATGTACCACCTCCAAGCTCTGTGACATGGCTATGTACTGGATAGCTGAAGGGAATGGGAGCATATCAGAAAACTCAGATATCAGTGTGACTAGGAGAGTCTCAGTGGAGAAACCCTGCTTTGGGTCTTTTGCTTACCTATTTGTCCGTTGCCCTGAATGTCAGGAAGGTCTTTGCCTCAGGTCTCCCCTTTGTGAAGCCTGAAGAAAACAGTTTTCAGATGGAAATGAATGGGCATCACCTTGGGCTCTTTGCTTAATTGCTTTGGAATGGGATGAGTCTGAATCAGCCTCTTGGTTCTGTGTGAGGCTGTGGCTTAGATTCTCAGCACCTGTTGGGTCTAAAGAAAGATCCCATGTGTGCATCCAAAACGAAAATGGCCAAAAGAGCAGTCATTGTGCATGAAGTCTCTCACCTTCCTCTGTAATGTTCCTTCCTCCGTCAAGTGAGAATAGGGATTCCTTGGGTCTAATGAGTTCTTCAAAGCTCTGTAGACTCTAGCCCATTGGTGCTTGGGTTTTCTCATAACTCCAATTCACATAAAGATTCTAAACTCCACAGTCAGTAGGCCACAAATTGGAGAAGTGAAGCAGTATTAACAGCAGGCATATTTAATCACTCCTGGTTCACAGGAAGGGAGTCCGGGCCTTTAGGCAAATGAGGGGTAAGGGAGCTTCTTTTGGACACTGTCTTGGGCTGTGCCTCTCAAGTAAACCTCCAGCCAGAGGTTATTATGAGTGTCTTTATGGAAGAAGATGAGGGCTAATTGGGAGTGTTTTGGTTTTAAATGTGATCACTTGTGTGGCGGTTGGAAGAGATGATTGGTTACACCTGGGCTTCAACTCTGGTGTGATTCCACTTAGAGACTGATTTCTGGAACTGACCTCAGAGAAGTATTGCAATGAATTGTGTTGGGATTTTAGGAGGCCTCGCATGAGAGTCGCCCTTGGAAAATGAGTCTTTGCCCAGGGTTGCTTTCCACAGAGCACTGGAAATCTCAGCCAGGATATCACATTATTTTATTCTGAAAGACTTGGCAACCATAGTTGAGAGTCAAAACAAACAAGGACCTCACATTGTAGACCTCAATGGGCCTGGCTTCATGTGAACTTTTGGCCACTCTTTGGGAAGCCTTGCCTGTGAGAGTTCTCCAGATCTTTCATTGAAATGAGCTTTCTCATCATTTAATGGTTCCTAAATGAATTGAAACCCACAGTGCCTCCAACTACATCCTTGAAAAATGGTTAGATAAATACCATGAAATGCTTAAAATTCCCATGAGCAGGTGGCACTGGAGAACCTTTGGATGTCCTGTTTCTGATCATATGTATACCTGAAGGTGCCTTGATTGACTGGGTTTCATGAAAATAATATAGAAAAGACATGCTAGTAAGTTGGAGGCTGCTGAGTAGTGGACCTAGAGAAATTGTGGGCAGGTGTGTGATAAAAAATCTGTGGTGTGGCCATGTGGATATGCCATTGGCTTCCAAATGGATTAAGACTGATATGGTGCAGCCAGCAGACCCTTCTATGTAAAGGCATCTTGTGATATTGAGGAGTTTCAGGGCAATGTTCAGAATCAGGTTACTATGCTCAAAGAGGCAAGCTTGTGGGATAGAAGCCTGGTTGGTGCATTTTCCTGCAGACCCTGACCCACCAAACGTGACAGAACTCCCTCCAGCACTGTGTCCCAGTTGAACTCCTTGTTTCGTGAAGCAAATACCAAACTCCTAGTGCAGCAGCAAGAAACACCACGAAAGATGGAGTATGAACAAATGGGTTCACAGTGCACATGGGGAGACACTTAGCCCCCAGTGGCCACAGTTTACCTACAAAGAGAGGATTTAGCAATGCTTCCTCATGTTCATTTTAAAATAAGTAACCATGTCCTCCAGGTCCCATAGATGCAGACCCAGCTTTGATGGTCTCACTACAATGGAAGCTAAAGCTCCTGAGAACAACATATATTACATGTGCCCAACCTCAGAGGGAGTTTCTTAAGAAGACTTTAGGCCAGCAGAGTTCCATGTTTGTGTGTGGTGAGCCGCTTCTGCAGATTATGGTCGCCATTGCAGGATGGTGCTGGCTCCACTGTGGTCTGTAACAAACAACTCCTTGTTTGGGAGAGTTGGTGCATGGTTTTTCAGCACCCTGTGAGAAAGTTCCACGTGGAAGCTTTGCATTGGGGCTTGGGATGCTTTATTAAGGCTGGAAGGGGCATCCAACACGGAAGAAGAAGAAATATCAAGGGCCTGAATAAACTGCTGAAAGAAGATTCCTGAGTTGTGTCTTCCTTGCGGGCAAGGGGTCGCGACAAGTGGTGCTGAAAACCCGGGAACCAGAACTTTCAGCAGTCAGGGGTGGTGCACCGGTTAGTCCCAGGTAAGTGGGACCCGCGGTCAAAGCGGAGGTTAGTCCCAGGTAAGTGGGACCCGCGGTCAAAGCGGGGATTAGTCCCAGGTAAGTGGAACCCGCTATCAAAGCGGCAGCTCCTCTGTAAAGCCAGAGAGAGCATTACATCTTATTGCAGCTGCACTGTGTACTTTCGCTCTTACTTTCACTTTTGTTTTTTGTGTGTCTTTTGTTGTGTCATGAGTGCCGTATCTTCAAGTCCGCTTCTCCTGGCCCTAGATAACCTGTTACGTTGCAAGGGCCTAGAAGTGTAACGTAGTACTTTACAGAGATTTTTACGGAAGACAGATATTGCTGCACCGTGGTTTGCGTTCTCGGGCAGCCTTACTATACCTAGCTGGGATAAGTTAGGCACAGATCTTGACTTTGCTTCTGAGCAGGGCATATTAGAGGGTGGGGTGATACCCCTTTGGAAGATGATCCGTAGTTGCCTCGCAGATGGCAGATGTCAGGAAGCACTTACTAAAGGACAAGAAGTTTTTGAGCAACTACATGAGGAAAAGTCTGAAGGATCACATAGTGAAGTGCCAGAGAACATTGGGAGTAAGAGTAGTGAGAAGGCAAAAGAGCCTGAAACTAAAAATAGGAGAAGGCTCTACCCAGACTTGGCTGAATTAAAAACGCCTGAGAACACAAGCGGCTCAGAGAGTTCTGAGGACCTTGATATATTGTTACAACAACTACGAAAGATAAAAGTGAAGAAAAAGAAAAAAGGGATACAGGGCACGCAGGCCTACTGTAAAAAGGGGACGGGATCCAATATCGGTCAACAACACTCTGAGGAGGAGGAGGTAGAATATCTCAAAGAAGATATGGTGCCGGTTGCCCCACCCCCGTATGTGGGGGGGAGCCAAAATTCCGGGAGATATTTTCATGCGCAAGTTTGGAGGACAGTTAATACAGATATGGGACTTGCATACCCTGTATTTCAGGAAAATAACAGGGGAAGATATCATGAGCCTTTAGACTTTAAGAAAATTAAAACCTTGGCGGAATCTTTCCGCACTTATGGCGTGGATGCCGCTTTCACCCTTACTCAGGTGGAGGGACTTGCTTGATTTTGTATGACTCCTTCAGATTGGGCTAGCCTTGTTCGGGCTTGTATTTCTCCAGGTAAATATTTGGACTGGAGAGCCTTTCTGCTAGAGGGCGCTGTTGAGCAGGCCGCCCAAAACTATGCGGCGGGACACCCCCATTGGGACAAGGATATGCTTTTAGGACAAGGCAGATTTGCTAATCAACAGACAGGATTCCCTCCTTAGGCATATAATCAAATTAACAACATTTGCATTCGGGCATGGAAGTCACTTCCAAATAGAGGAGAGGTGTCTGGTTACTTGACTAAGATTCTGCAGGGCTCTACAGAACCCTTTTCAGATTTTGTAGCAAGGATGGTGGAGGCCGCTGGAAAGATTTTTGGGGACCCTAATAGGCACCTACAGGGGCGTAAGCATCCTGTGCTAGCTCATCAAAAGCTTAACAGGTTTGGTCTGGGTTTTTCCTAGGGGCCACTGGGGCTCAAATACCCATAACATGGCTCACCGAGGAGCCTGTTTGGGTGCCTCAGTGGCCTCTTCCCTCGGCTAAACTGGCAGCAGGCCATGATCTAGTCAAAGAACAACTTGATTTGGGTCACATCCAACCTTCTACTTCTCCATGGAATACTCCCATATTTGTCATTAAAAAAAATCAGGGAAGTGGCGCCTACTGCATGATCTACAAGCAGTTAATGCTCAGATGCAACTTATGGGACCCATTCAAAGAGGGCTGCCTCTGCTCTCCTCTGTTCCTCAAGGCTGGGATATAATTGTTATTGACATTAAAGACTGTTTCTTTTCCATTCCTTTGCATCCTAAAAATTCACAACGTTTTGCTTTCACCCTTCCCTCGTGTAATCACGAGGAACCAGATCAAAGGTTTCAGTGGGTGGTGTTGGCACAGGGGATGGCTAACAGTCCCACGATGTGCCAAATGTATGTGGGGAAGGCACTCGCACCTCTCAGACATAAGTATTCCTCCACCAAGATCATTCATTATATGGATGATGTGTTATTGGCCGCAAAATTAGAACAGACAGTTAATGAGGCTTATAAAGAACTCGTGATGCTGTTGGCTCAACATGGACTGCACATCGCACCTGAAAAGGTTCAAACAGGGGATTCTATCAGGTATTTGGGAGCGACAATTGGGTATGACAAATTAAAACCACAAAAAATTACCATCAGGACTCAAGATTTCCAAACTCTAAATGATTTTCAAAAATTGCTGGGAGACATTAATTGGATAAGAGGATATTTACATATTCCTAATATTGTGCTCCAGCCTTTGTATGCTACTCTTAACGGTGATCCAGATCTTGCTTCCCCTCGTAGCCTCACTACTGAGGCTAGAGCGGCCCTTATAAAAGTAGAAAAAGCTATACAGCATGTCACTCTATGCAGGCTCCAGAGTGATAAACCTTTCCAGTTATGTGTGCTTGCCACTATGCGGCAGCCTACTGGAGTACTGTGGCAAGATGGGCCTTTACTATGGATCCACCCACATGTATCCCCAGGAAAATCCTTAGAATATTATCCTGATGCTGTTGCAGTGTTGGCACTTAAAGGGATTCAACAAAGCATTCAATTTTTCGGCCAATCACCTTCTTCTCTTATCATACCCTACACTAAAGCTCAACTTAATGTTTTATGTGCTACTCTAGACAACTGGGCTATTCTGTGTTGCTCGTTTCAAGGGGGTATTGATAATCACTACCCTTCTCATCCATTACTCCATTTTGTTAAAGAACATCCCATCATTTTCCCTAAGGTAACTTCATCCAGTCCAATTCCGGGGGCTGTTAACATTTTTACTGATGGTTCCAAGTCTGGAATGGGAGCTTATGTAATTAATGACTCTCCCCCTATCCAGCATAAATTTGCTCCTGGAAATCCACAATGGATAGAACTACAAATTGTTATTGAAGTTTTTAAACAGTGTTCTTTTCCTTTTAATCTTATTTCGGACTCCAGGTATGTGGTACAAGCACTAAAAGTCCTGGAGGCCGTGGGAGCTATTAGTGATGCCCACAATGTGTCTGCTTACTTTACTCAGCTTCAACAGCTTATCTCTAACCGCACTGCTTCTTTTTATCCAATGCACATCAGGGCTCACACCTCTCTTCCTGGTACGTTATCCCAGGGTAATGCCTGTGCGTGTGGACTTAGCCACTAGAGGTCAATTGATATGCTTGGCTTCCTCCTTAGAGGGGGCTAAGTTGTTTCACCAAATCTTCCATGTTAATGCATTAATGCTGCACAGGCATTTTTCCATTTCAAGAGCGGATGCTCGGCAGATAGTATTGCAATGTCCCCACTGTGTCACATTTCTTCATCCCCCTAATTATGGAGTAAACCCACGGGGATTAAAGCCATTGGTTGTTTGGCAAATGGATGTGACACATATACCTGACTTTGGTAACCTCAAGTATGTGCATGTTTCCGTTGATACGTGCTCTGGAATTATCCATGCTTCTGCTTTATCAGGAGAAAAGGCACGGAATGTCATTACTCACTGTTTAGAGGCATGGGCAGCATGGGGTGCACCTGCATCCCTTAAGACTGATAATGGACCTGCTTATACTGGCAGACAATTTACAGGTTTTTGTTCTACTATGGGAGTGCAACTTACTCATGGTTTGCCTTACAATCCTCAAGGACAAGGCATTGTTGAGTGTGCTCATCGCACCTTAAAGGAAACTTTACAAAAACAAAAAGGGGGAATAGGAGCTGAACACACTCCTAAAGAACGCCTGTCCTTAGCTCTCTTTACCATTAATTTTTCGAATTTGGATATTCATGGTGGCTTTGCGGGCGATAGACATGTGTCCCCTCAGCCCTCTGTGATTGGCTATGTTAAGTGGAAGGATGTTCTTACGGGCCAATGGAACGGCCCTGACCCCGTGCTGACATGGGCACGAGGATCTGTATGTGTTTTTCCCCAGGATCGTACGGAACCGTTGTGGGTCCCTGAACGCTTGACAAGAAGAGTCTCGACATCAACTGACCAGCAACAAGAGATACCACAACAATTCTGTGATGAGGATCTTCATTCTGCTAAGTGCTCTGGCTCTGGTGCTGGTGCCGATGGCACAGGCGACACCAATGCGGTGGTAGGCAGTGGCACGGGCATGGCCAATGCCGATGCCGGTTCATGGTAATTCTAGTGTCCTCCCCACTCTTTTTTCTACCTCATGTGAGATGTCTGCTCCCTGTGCCTCTCCTAGAGGGGACATGGAGAGAATTTTTAATCAATCTCAAGTTAATCTAACAGGAGTTTTTTGTTTCAGACTTAAAAACGCTAATTGCATTAGCCTTAAGACCAAAAATTTGACTAACTGGGAGGACCCATTGTGGTCCAATCAGGTCTCAGGGAGCATTATCAGTGCTGTATTGAGCAAGGTAGCTTCGGGGAAGCAATCAGGCTCAGGAACCCCCGCAAACAGTAGCTCTGCTCTTAACATAACTACCTTGGCTATTATCTCCGAGGTACTAATCCCAGTGCCTCCTTCTTCTAGTAGTATTCATGATGCCACTCATTTCAAGGCCTCTCCTTACTGTTCCCCTAATCTTGGTTTCCCCCCAACATTTACGCCTTGTCAGGATCATTCTTGGGAGAAACATCAAGTTGCTAAAGGTTTCTCCCTTTCCCCCTCTCTTAAGAGGTATGTTTATAACTTTAACAATAGTGCCAGCTCCTCTACAGGAGTAGGTTGGTCCTGGTTTCAATGGCTGATTTCCAATGAAAAGGGGGCTTCAGCCGATATTTCTGCATTGGCTCAGTTGGTAGGAGCCAAAAGTTGGCTGACTAATGTTACTGGTACTCTTAGGGAAAGTGAACGAGGTAATAGACTTACATCTGTTTCATTCAACTCTCTGTTGTATAATGCCACAATGCCTCCTGCAATGGTCTGTGTCCAATCCCCCTTCTTATTCCTTTTGGCTAAGGCCACCTTGTCGGGGATGCTGGATTGTTCTCATACTACCAGTCTCTTATCTGAGTGTTGGAATGGTTCCTGGACTGTAGCAGTGGTTATGAAAATTCCAACTTTTGTCCCAATCCCGGTCACTGTGGATCATGATAATTCCCTATTGTTGAGCTACTTAGAGTCCACAGAGATTTTGGAATCACAGCGGCTATAGTGACAGCCGTGGCGGTATCTGCTGCTGCAGCGGTTACGGCCGGAGTGGCTATGGCCAATCAAGTACAAACTGCTGCCACCATTAATCAAGTTGTCCAACAAACTTCCACCATACTTGAATCCCAAAATACAATTAATCAACATATTTTGTCAGGGATTTTAGCTGCCAACCAAAGAATAGATTTACTCCAAGCTCAGGTAGAAGAATTGGCTGACTTAGTGCTTTTGGGTTGTGTTGACCAACGTGCACATTTATGCATAACCTCTGTCAGATTTAATGATTCCAGGAATGTTTCCCGCATCATTGGCGAATATTTGGCTGGAAATTGGTCCATGGAAGCGGAAGACATGATCCAGTCTCAACTAACCCAGATAGGTGTCTTGAATAACACCCGTGTTGATCCCGTGACTTTGGGTCAATTCACCGATTGGATATCTTCTGCTTTTTCCTTTTTTAAACAGTGGGTGGGGGTAGGCATTTTTGGTGCAATGTGTTGCTTCGGTATGTTTCTCTGTTTGTGGTTTCTCTGTTGCCTCAAGGCCCGCAATGCTCACGATAAGGCTATGATCATCCAAGCTCTTGCAGCTTTAGAAAATGGCAATTCACCTCAAGTCTGGCTTGCGCATCTTAAACAGTAAATCTTTGACATGGTCGTTGCACCCCAAGTTATTATAACATTGCACTGGGATCGGCATGTCTTTCCTCGTTATTCTCTTAGTGTTGTAAAGCCCTTGCACTCTGCCGGTCTTGCTGCCATTGCACGCAGGTGGGTTTCCACACTAATGCTTCTCTATCGCCTTAAAGTCCGTGCCTTTCTTTCAGGGTGCTGTCAACTCGTTTGTCGTTGTGTACAGCCACAGTTCAGCCTCAGCTGTCCCCCTTCGTCCACCTTCATCATGATACAGGATGCGAGGCAAGGCACTGCACTTGAGTGATCCTTGAAGTGGACCTCAAGGAGAGCATGTCCTATTGCATGCGGGTTTGATGTCCACGCCCCGCCCCACGAAAAAGGCGTCGGCTGATATGGCTTCAGATCTGGGGAAGGGCCCTCCTTAGGACTGAGCCATACTATGCAGCCACTTCTGCACAGTGGGATAGGACCTCTACTCTCGCCTGTATTGTTTTCAGAAAACAGAAAGGGGGAACTGTGGTGAGCCACTTCTGCAGATTATGGTCGCCATTGCAGGATGGCGCTGGCTCCACTGTGGTCTGTAACAAACAACTCCTTGTTTGGGAGAGTTGGTGCATGGTTTTTCAGCACCCTGTGAGAAAGTTCCACGTGGCAGCTTTGCATTGGGGCTTGGGATGCTTTATTAAGGCTGGGAGGGGCATCCAACAAGGAAGAAGAAGAAATATCAAGGGCCTGAATAAACTGCTGAAAGAAGATTCCTGAGTTGCGTCTTCCTTGTGGGCAAAGGGTCTCGACATTTGTGGAGTGTTTACATTGTCCCTTACTTTTGGAAACTCCTCTACCACCCCCAAAGTTGTGAAAATTGAGCAGTTTTCATTGCAGATATATATTCACAGATTTTTCTAACTCTTCTCCTCTAACTGTGTCATACTTGGGGCGAAGGTAATGTCACAGCATTGTTCTGGATGAGATTGAAAAGATTTTTGTGTAGCAAATATTTGCATACACATTGGATCCATTTTTCAATTTTCCATTTGAAATACTGAATACATGACACTATCCCATACCCTACTAGCCTTTGACTATTCATCCTAATATGATGGAGAAAAATAACCTAAACAGAATACAAATACAAGCAGTTTAGAGGAGGCATGGTATATAGTTGAACTTTCCTTTTGCATGATAAACGGTAGGTGTTATAAATCTAGTCAATTTTTAATTAAAATAGTTCTCTATGTGTTTTTAAAATTAACTACTATGTGAATTCCTCTCTCCCTTTCTCTGTAGCATATTCATCATCACATGTATTTTTATATGCACTTATAAAATCCTACCTGGTATTATAGGTACATTTTTGTGAGGTTGCTGACTTAGCAGGTACAAATTGTGAGAAGAGATCACTCCTCCTAAACGCTGTTGGAACTGAAAATTCCACCTATAGGGGAGCTTCCTAGTAGAACAACATTATACGTAAACTCATGTTCAGTAAAATAAATATTTTTACGTATGTGGATGATATATATTTAAAGATGAATTTCGATTGGCATATATTAGTACTTTTTAATGTCTGTGTGTGTGTTTTGTGTATATATGTATATGTGTATATATATATATATATATATATATATATATATATATATATATACACTCTCCAGATTTTTCAAACTATGAAATATATGTGTCTTATTTAAATTCCCTAAATTCATTCATGTTCATGGACTTAGATTTATAATCAACTTTTCACAATATTATTCTTAGAAATATTCATCCACCTTAAATACATATTTGTTTACTAGTAGTGAAAACTAACTTCAGTGAATGGTGTATACAAATCCTAATAATTCTACAGTAATTGACCCAGTCAAACATCAATGCAAGTATATTCCTATGGGACATGATACGTAATTTGATGTTTATTTTTATTCAACATTGATACATTATTATTTCTTCAGTTTTTGCACATCATAGGATATATATTTCATCCACAAGTGAGCAAATTTATAGGCATTTGTTTCAACTTTAATCACTTCCTGCTTCAGAACACATGTATTGTCAGGGTTTCTTGACTGGAATTTTCATGAGACTTCTTTCCAAACACATTATTTTCGATTTCCATAATCACTTTAGATGCAAAACTCACACACTCTTCATGATAAACCAAAACACTAATATTACCATTAGATGAATAACTGGTTGGAATGAATGATTGTATATCCATATAAGATTTCCTGTAATTTTTCAGATATCAATTCAAACCATTATTTAAAGTTGGAACAAGTTATATTATTTATTCACAGTATGGTCTATTCATGCTTTATCTCTATATTCATAAACACAGGGTACACCTATTTTTACCCCCAATACTAATTTATACGTCTTCAATATATTGCTCCCAGAAATGGTGGAAGAAATACTTATGTCACCTGATTTATGTATACATTTTATCACAGTAATATTCTGGACAAAAATTGTAAAGGTCACACTTATGATTCTACCAAAGCCTAAATGGAAAGTGAACATAGATTACTAAAAACATCTATTTCAAGGTTGCCTAATGCTCTCAAATGTCAATCCTATTGGTAACTACGTATTTCTTTCTTTCTAAGATTATATATTCAAACTCAACCCTGTTGAAAATGTCTAATCCTCTCACTCACTTTATACATTGCCTGATTTAGTAATGTCTCTATTGATATCTGCTTTTCTACATATTTTCCCCAGTTCATGATAGTGACTGACTCTTCATATGTGCTGACATATACATTCGCTCTCTAACTGAATCCCTATTGCTAAAGAACTTTTGGTCCAAATCATATACTCACTCTTCTTCCTAAACCTACCGACTATCTTTCAAATCCTAATGACTATCCTTTTTTGAGTGGATGTTCTCTTCTACATTCAATCTTCCAAGGTACAAGGTCCTGTGCCATTGTATATCAAATTTTCTGAGACATCTGTGCAGAACATAATTCAAAGCTAAGTATCCCAATCAAGGGCCCAATGCCCTTGTGGGTTTTAAATCATACCTAGATTTCTGTTTTCATAATTATATTTCACCTCTACATTCTTGTAAATATCGCAGGTTCCCAATACAATTATTCATGGAGCAGAATGATTTCTAACCCAAATCAAACCTGTTATTAACCCTAAACATACACTGTTCCCTCAATCTCATTTTACAGAAGAGCAGGGACAGAGTTGTTCTTACAATACAGGAAAGTAGGGGACATTCAACCTGCTGAGAACCTCAAAGGTCCATGCAGAAATGATACCTGGAGAAGTTGTAGGCAGGTATGAAGGACCTAAGAGAGCAAAGGCCAATTTGCATGGCAAACAACCTGGTCAGGATGAAAGGATGTTTCAGAATCAGGCTCTCTCTTCTTATTGTGGAGAAGATGGACCAAACCAGGCCTGTGTGGAGAGCTGTTCCCGGGTGCCTATGATTGATATACCATTCTAACTTGTGAAAGTGTTAGAGAAAGTAGGGACAGCCACCATCTCACTGGACCTTTGGAAGCAATTCTTAGGACAAAGGGGTTGCCAAGGCAGTGACCTCATTCAGTTCCAAAGAAAGTGATGTACCTCATTTCCTTGGTGATGGAACTCTCTGAACTTGGTATCCAAGAAGCCAGGCACCCAGATGCATTCCCAGTCCCAGTCCCAGTGGGCTCACTTGTGTGGATTTACCAAGGACAGTTAGTCTTTCTTGGTACCTACTGATGTGAGGATGGCAAAATGCCAGGAGAGCTCTTAAGAGGGACCTTTCCTGATAAAGCAGGTAGTGGCTCACCACTTTTTCCTGACAACTTCACAGTGTTGGCCAAGGAAACAAGAGAGGGTACAGGCCATTTCGGGGGAACATAGTATGGCCCACCAGTCAGAGGACACACCGGATAGTCAAAGACTTACTTGGGGGAAGGAGGTGCCTTTGTGAGTGTGGGTTTGTTGTTTTCTCTCATGTTCTGAGAATAGGTAGGAAAGGCGTTTTTTTTTTTTTTTTTTTTTTTTTGTTTGTTTGGAGTGAACTGTTTCTAGTAAGTCCTTTGACAAGGTGAGTGTTTCTATGTCTGTGTATCCCACTGTGTCCGTGGTTGTAGACACGAGAAAAGACAATGCAACAATGGATGTGTCCTGTCTACTAGAAAACTTCCCAGAATTCATCCTGTCTAACTTATGAATGGAGTGTGGCTTTCCTTATGGATGGGCAAAACCTACTACCTTCCTAAGTCCCATTTTTTCTTCCTGAATTCTGGCCACTCTCCAGAATAGGATCATGGATTTGTGTCCAAGATAGGTGCCAACTCCAACGTCTGTGACATGGCCTTGTACTGGATAGCTGAATGGAATGGCCAGTATCTCAGAAAACTCAGATATCAGTGTGACCAGGAAACTCTCAGTGGAGAAACCCTGCTTTGGGTCATTTGCTAACCTATTGTTCTGTTGCCCTGAATTTCAGGAACGTCTTTGCCTCAGGCCACCCCTTTATGAACCCTGAAGAAAACAGTTTTCAAATGTAAATGAATGGGCATCACCTTGGATTCTTTGCTTAATTTCTTTGGAATAGGATGTGTCTGAATCAGCCTCTTGGCCCTGTGTGAGGCTGTGGCTTATATTCTCAGCACCTGATGGATCTAAAGAAAGATTCCATGTGTGCATCCAAAACCAAAATGGCAAAATGTTCAGTCATTGTGAATGAATTCTATTGCCTTCCTCTGTTAGGTTCCTGAAATCCATCAAGTGAGAATAGGGATCCTTTGGGTCAAATGAGTTCCTCAAATCTCTGCAGAAGGGCTTGTCTTTTCTCCTGATTCCAATTCACATAAAGCATCTAAACCCCACAGTCAGAAGGCCTCAAATTGGAGAAGCGGAGCAGTATTAAGGGCAGGAATATTTGATCACTCCGGTTTCACAGGAAGGGTTTCCAGCCCACCCTGACTTTAGCCAAATGAGGGACATGGAGCTTATTTTGGACACTCTTTGGAATGTGCCCCTCATGGAAAGCTCCAACCAGAGGTTATGATGAGTGTCTACATGGAAGAAGATGGAAGCCATGTGGGAGTGTTTTGGTTTTAATTGTTGTCATTTGTTTGGCGGTGTGGAGAGATGACTGGGTCAACCTGGGCTTGAACTCTGGTGTGATTCCCCTTAGAGACTGCGTTCTGGAACTGACTCAGAGAAGTATTGTCATAAATTGTGTTGGGATTTTATGAGGCCACGCATGAGAGTCTCCCTTGGAAACAGAGAGCTTGGCCCAGGGTGGCTTTCCTCAGAGTACTGGGAATCTCAGCCAGGATATCACAGGATTTTATTCTTTAATACTTGGCAGCAATAGTTGAGAGTCAAAACACACATGGAACTCATATTGGAGAACTCAATGGGCCTGGCTTCATGTGACCTTTTGTCCACTCTTTTGGAAGCCTTGCCTGTGAGAGTTCTCCAGAGCTTTTTTGGAAATGAACTTCCTCAACTTTTAATGGTTCCCGAATGAATTGAAACCCACAGTGCCTCCAACTTCATCCTTGAAAAATGGCTACATAAATACCATGAAATTTTTGAAATTCCCATGACCTGGTTGCACTGGAGAACCTTTGGATGTTCTGTTGCTGATCATGAGTGTACCAGACCGTGCCTTGTTTGACTGGGTTTCATGAAAATGGTGTAGAACAGAGATGCCAGTATATTGAAGCCTGCAGAGTAGTGGGCCAAGAGCTGTGGTGTGCAGGTGTGTGAAAAAATATCTGTGGTTGAGACATGTGGATCTCCCATTGACTTCCAAATAGCTTGTGGCTGACATGGTGCAGCCAGCAGGCTCTTTCTTGTAAAGGCATCTTTTTATATGGAGAGGTTTCAGGGCAATCTTCAGAATAGGGTTGCTATGGTCAAGGAGAAAGCTATGTGGGATAGAAGCCTGTTTGGTGCATTCTCCTGCAGACCCTGACAAACCACATGTGACATAACTCCCTCCAACACTGTGTCCCAGATGAACTCCTTGTATTTCATGAAGCAAATACCAAACTCCCAGTGCAGGAACAAGAAACACCATGGAAAGTGGAGGATGACCAAATGGCTTCACAGTCCACACGGGGAGACACTTACCCACAGTGGCCACAGTTTACATACAAATGGAGAATTCGGCACTGCTGTCTCATGTTCATTGGACATAGATGCAGGGTCAGCTTTGATGTTCTCACTACAAAGGAACATAGTTTCTGACAAGCTCCTGAGAACAACAAATATTTCAAGTGTCCAACCACAGAGGCAGTTTCTCAAGAAGTATTATTCCGGCAGAGCTCCATGTACGTGGAGTGTTTACCCTGTCCCTTAGTTTTGGAAATTCCTCTACCACCTCCAAGGTTGTGAACTCCTGATTATTTTCCATTGCAGATATGTATTCACATATTTTCTAACTATTTTCCTCTAATTGTGTCTTACTTGGGGTGAAGGTAATGTAAAGGCATTTTTCTGGATGAGAGTAGGAAGATTTTTGTGTAGCACATATTTGCATACACATTGGATACATTTTCCTATTTTCCATTCGACATACTGAATCCCTGACAATAACCCATACCCAACTAGACTCTTACTGATAATCCTAATATGATGGAGAAAAATAACCCAAACAGAATAGAAATACAAGCAGTTCAGTGGATGTATCACATATATTTGGACTTGCCTTTTGCATAACAAATTGTAGGTGTTACAAATCTTGTCAATTTTAATTGATATAGTTCTCCATGAGTTTTTAAAGTTAACAACTATGTGAATTTCTGTCTCCCTTTTTCTGTAGCCTATTCAGCACATGTATTTTTATATGCACATATAGAATCCTACCTGGTATCACAAGTACATTATTGTGAGTGCATGCATTGGCAGATACAAATTGTGAGAAGAGATCAGCCCTCCTAAACACTTTTGGAATTTAAAATTCAACCTATGGGTGACCTTCCTAGTGGAATATTATACATAAATCCATTTTCATTAAAATATAAATTTTTCCATCTCTGGAGGATATATATTTCATGATGAATTTCGATTGGCGTATATATTGCTACATTTTAATGTCTCTGTGTGTGTGTTTTGTATATGTATATATATATACTGTCCAGATTTTTCAAAATATGAAATATATGTGTCTTATATACACTCCCTGAATTCATTCATGTTCATGTATGTGGATTTATAATCAACTTTTCGCAAGATTTTTCTCAGAAATATTCATCCACGTAAAATACATGTTTGTTTCCTAGTACAACAAACTCACTACAGTGAATGGTGGTTACAGATCCTAATATTGCTACACTAACTGACTCAGTTTAACATCAATGCAAGTAGATTCCTATGGGACATGGTGTGTATTTTGAGGTTCATTTTCATTCAACACTGGTATATTACTATTTCTTAAGTTTTTGAACATCATAATATATATATTTCATCCACAAGTTCACAAATTTATAGGCATTTGTTTCAGTTTCCATCATTTCCTGCTTCAGAACACATGATTTCCTCCAGGTTTCTTGACTGGCCTTTTCATGAAACTTCTTTCCAAACACATTTTTTTTGATTTTCATAATCAATTTTAAAGCAAACCTCACACACTCTTCATGATAAAGCATAACCCTAAAATTACCATTAGATGTATAACTGGTTGTAATGAATGGATGTATATCAATATAAAATTTCCTGTATATTTTCAGATATCAATTCAATCCATTATTTAAAGTTTGAGCCAGTTATATTATTTATTCACAGTATGGTCTATTCATGCATTTTCTCTATATTCAGAGACACAGGGCACACCTATTTTTACTCCCAAAATTAATTTATATGTCTTCAAAAACTTGTTTGCAGAAATGGTGGAAGAAATACTCATGTTCCCTGATGTACATATACATTTTATCACAGTAATATTCTGGACACAAAATGCAAAGTCACATTTATGATTGTACCAAATCCTAAATGGAAAGTGAGCATGGATTACAAAAATCATCCATCTCCAGGTTGCCTAATGCTCTCAATTGTAAATCCTATTTGTGACTATATATTTGTTTCCTCCTAAGATTATATACTCAACCTCAAGCCTGTTGAAAATGTCTAATCCAATCACTCACTTTATTCTTTTCCTGATTTCCTAATATCTCTATTGATATCTACTTTCCTACATATTTTCCCCAGTTCATCTTTGTGACTGACTCTTCACATGTTCTGACATTTACATTCACTCTCTACTCGAAACCCTCTTGCGAAAGAACTTATGGTCCAAATCATTTACTCACTCTTCTTCCTAAACCTACCGACTATCATCCTAATCCTACTGACTATCTTTTTTTGACTGGATGTTCTCTTCTACATTCAATTATCCAAGGTACAAGGTCCTATGCCATTGTATATGGATTTATCTGAGATAACTGTGCGGAACATAATTCAAAGATAAGTATCCAACTCAAGGGCCCAATTTGCCCTTCAGGGCTTCAAATCTTACTTAGATTTCTGTTTTCATAATTATATTTCCCCTTTCTTGTAAACATCACAGGTTTCAAGTACCATTATTCATCCCACAGAATGATTCCTAACTCAAATTGAACATGCTATTAACCCTAAACATACACTGTTCCCTCAATCTAACTTTACAGAAGAGCAGGATCAGAGTTGGTCTTACAAAAGAGGAATGTAGGGGATCTTCCACCTGCTGAGAACCTCAAAGGTCCATGCAGAAATAATCCCTGGAGAAGTTGTAGGCAGCCATGAAGAACCTGAGAGAGCACAAGTCATCTTCCATGGCAAACATCCTGGTCAGGATGAAGGTTTGTGTCTGAATCAGCCTTTCTCTTCTTAATGTAGAGAAGATGGACCAAACCAGGCCTGTGTGGAGAGATGTTCCTGGGTGCCTATGGTTGATATACCATCCTAACTTGTGAAAGTGTCACAGGAAGTAGGGGTAGCCTCCATCTATTGGGACCGTTGAATGGAACTGTTAGGACAAAGTGGTCGCCAAGGTAGTGACCTCAGTCTGTTCCTGAATGAAGTGACCTACCTCACTTTCTTGGTGATGGAACTATCTGAACTTGGGATCCAGGAATCCAGGCACCCAGAGCGAGTCCCAGTCCAGTTCCAGTGGGCTCAGTTTTTTGAAATAACCAAGGACAGTGTCAGTCTTCCTTGGTACCTACTTATGTGAGGATTGCCAAATGCCAGCAGCGCTCTGAAGAGTGTACTTTTTCAGAAAGCATGTAGTTGTTCATCGCTTGCTCCTCACAACTCCTCAGAGTTGGCCAAGGAGACCAGATCTGAGACAGGACAAGCCATTTCGGGAAAACATAGTAGGGCCCACGAGTCATTGGACACTCCTGATGGTCACAGACCTATTTGTGAAAACGAGGTGCCTTTGTGGGTGTGGGTGTGAGTTTGTGATTTTGTCTCATGTTCTGAGAATAGGTAGGAAAGGTGGTTTGTTTGGTTTGGAGTTGACTGTGTCTGGTAAGTCCTTTGAGGAGCCGAGTGTTTCTATGTCTGTCCATCTCTCTGTGACCTTGGTTGTAGATATTAGAAAAGAGAATGCATCAATGAATGTGTCCTGTGTAGTAGAAATCTTCCCAGAATTCATCCTACCCAATTTATGAAAGGAATTCAGCTTGCCTTATGGATGGGCAATGCCTACTATCTTCCTAAGTTTCTCTTTTCTTCCTGAATTTTGCCACTCTCCAGAATAGGATCATGGTTTTGTGTCCAAATTATTTACCACCTCCAATCTCTGTGATATAGCCATGTACTGGATAGCTGAAGGGAATTGGAGCATCTCAGAAAACCCAGATATCAATGTGACCAGGAAAGTCTCAGTGGGGAAACCCTGATTTGGGCCTACTGCTTACCTATTCTTCTGTTGACCTTAATGTCAGGAAGGCCTTTGCCTCTGGCCACACCTTTGTGAAGCCTGAACAAAACAGTTTTCAAATGGAAATGAATGGACATCACCTGTGGCTCTTTGCTTAATTGCTTAGGAAAGGGATGTGTCTGAATCAGCCACTTGGCCCTGTGTGAGGCTTTGGCTTAGATTCTCAGCACCTGATGGATCTAAAGAAAGATCCCATGTTTGCATCAATAACCAAAATGGCAAAAAGTGCAGTAATTGTGGATGAAGTCTCTCGCCTTCCTCTGTAAGGTTCCTGACCTCCATCAAGTGAGAATAGGGATCCTTTCGGTCAAATGAGCTCTTCAAATCCCTGCAGAGTCTAGCCCATAGTTGCTTGTGTTGTCTCATGACTCCAAATCACATACATAATCAATACATGACAGTGAGTAGGCCTCAAATTGGAGAAGCACAGCAGTATTTAGGGCAGGCCTATTTGATCACTCCTGTTTCACAGGAAGTGTTTCCAGGCCACCCAGACTTTAGGCAAATGAGGGACAAGGAAGTCTATTTTGGACACTGTCTTGTGCTGCACCCCTCATGGAAACATACAGCCAGAGGTTATGATGAATGTCTATATGGATAAAGATGAGGGTCATGTGGGAGTGTTTTGGTTTAAATTGTGGTCATTTGTGTGGCAGTTGGAAGAGATGACTGGGTCCACCTGCTCTTGAACTCTGGTGTGATTTCCCTTAGAGACTGAGTTCTGGAACTAACCTCAGAGAAGTATTGCCATGAATTGTGTTGGCATTTAAGGAGGCCATGCATGAGTGTCACCCTCGGAACCTGAGATCTAGGCCCAGGTGGCTTTCCAGAGAGCACTGGAAATCTCAGCCGGAATATCACATGATTTTATTCTGAAAAACTTGGCAGCCATAGTTGAGAGTCAAAACACACATGGACCTCACATTGTAGACCTCAACAGCCCTGGCTTCATGTGACCTTTTGGACACTCTTTGGGAAACCTTGCCTGTTATCATTCTCCAGAGCTTTCATTGAAATGAGCTTCCTCACCATTTAATGGTTCCTGAATGAATTGAAACTCACAGTGCCTCCAACTTCATCCTTGAAAAATGGCTAGATAAATAAAATGAAATTTTTGAAATTCCCATGACCAGGTGGCACTGGAGAACCTTTGGATGTCCTGTTGCTGATCAAGAGTGTACCAGACAATTCCTTGATTGACTGGGTTTCATGAAAATGGTGTAGAACAGAGATGCCATTAAGTTAGAGCCTGCAGAGTAGTGGGCCTAGAAAGTGGTGTGCAGTTGTGTGATAATACATTTGTCTTGTGGCCATGTACATCTGCCATTGGCTTCCAAATTGCTTGTGACTGACATGGTGCAGGCAGGAGACCCGTATATGTAAAAGCATGTTTTTATATGGATAGGTTTCAGGGCAATGTTAAGAATCAAGTTTCTATGCACAAGTTGGCAAGCTATGTGGGAAAGAAGCATGGTTGGTGCATTCTCCTGCAGACCCTGACCCACCGCAAGTGACAGAACTCCGTCTAGCACTGTGCCCCTGTTGAACTTCTTGTATTTTGTGAAGGAAATACCAAACTCCCAGTGCAGCAGCAAAAAACACCACGAAAAGTGGAGGATGACCAAATGGTTCCACAGTCCCCACGGAGAGACACTTAGACCCATGTGGCCACTGTTTACCTACAAAGAGTGAATTCAGAACTGCTGCCTCAAGTTTACTGGAAAATAAGAAACCATATCCTTCAGGTCACATAGATGTAGACCCAGCTTTGATGGTCCCACTACAAAGAAAGCTAAAGCTCCTGAAAATAACATATATTTCAAGTGCCCAACCTCAGAGGAAGTTTCTCAAGATGTCTTTAGGCTAGCAGACCTCCATGTTTGAGGAGTGTTTACCATGTCCCTTACTTTTGGAAACTCCTCTACCACCTCCAAGGTTGTGAACTCCCGAGAATTTTCCATTCCAGATATGTATTCACAGATTTTCTAACACCACTGTTCTAACTGTGACTTACTTCAGACGAAGGGAATGTCAAAGCTTTGTTCTGGATGAGAGTGGGATGATTTTTGTGTAGCACATATTTGCATACACATTGGATTCATTATCGTATTTTCCATTTGAAATATTGAATCCCAGACAGTAACCCATAACAAACTAGACTCTGACTACTAATCCTAATATGATGCAGTAAAATAACCCAAACAGAATAGAAATGCAAGCAGTTCAGTGGAGGCATGGTGTAGAGTTGGACTTGCCTTTTGCATAAAAAAGGGTAGGTGTTATAAATATAGTCAATTTTCTGTTGAAATAGTTCTCCATGTGTTTTTAATGTTAACAAATATGTGAATTCCTGTCTCCCTCTCTCTGTAGCCTATTCAGCACATGCATTTTTATATACACATATAGAATACTACCTGGTATCACACGTACATTTTTGTGAGGTGGCTGACGTGGCAGATACAAATTGTGAGAAGAGATCACTCCTCCTAAATGCTGTTGGAACTGAAAATTCAATGTATGGGTAAACTTGCTAGTTCAACAACATTATGCATAAATCTATCTTCAATAAAATGAATATTTTTGGATCTGTGGATGATATATATTTCATGGTGAATTTCGATTGATATATATATATATTGCTATTTTTAATGTCTCTGTGTGTGTGTGTGTGTGTGTATACACACACACTCTCCAGATTTTTCAAAATATGAAATGTATGAGTCTTATTATACACTCCCTAAATTAATTAATATTCATATATGTGGATTTATAATCAACTTTTCACAAGATTATTCTCAGAGATATTCATCCACCTGAAATACATATTTCTTTCCTAGTACTGAAAACTAACTTGAGTGAATGGTGCATACAAATCCTAATATTTCTACAGTAACTGACCCAGTTTAACATCAATTCAAGTAGATTCCTATGGGACATGATGTGTATTTAACGTTAATTTTTGTCAACACTGCTACATTACTATTTCTTCAATTAATGCACATCATAGGATATATATTTTATCTACAAGTTAGCAAATATTTAGGCATTTGTTTCACTTTCAATCACTTCCTGCTTCAGAACACATGTACACTTCCGGGTTTCTTGACTGGTCTTTTCATGAGACTTCTTTCCAAACACATTATTTTCAATTTCCATAATCACTTTTGAAGCAATACTCACACACTCTTCATGAGAATCCATAACCCTAATATTACAATTAGATATATAACGGGTAGGATTAAATGTTTTATATCAATATAAGATTTTCTGTATATTTTCAGATATCAATTCAATCCATTATTTAAAGTTGGAACCAGTTATATTATTTATTCACAGTATTGTCTATTCATGCATTATCTCTATATTCATAGACACATGGTTCACCTATTTCTATCCCCAATACTAATTCATACATCTTCATTATATTGCTCCCAGAAATGGTGGAAGAAATACTCCTGTCACCTGATCTACATATACATTTTATTACAGTAATATTCTGGACACACAAAGGAAAGTTCACACTTATGATTGTACCAATGTAAAGGTCGGCCGAGCATTGGAGGAAGAAACCAGGAAGAGACTGTCTCATGAAACAGCAAAGGGCTTTTTGGGGGTCCAGCATGCTGGGGCTCAGAGCTCACTTGAATAGAGAAGAGAGCCCTGAGAACATCTTAAGCAGAGCTTATGTACTTTACTTGGTGAGGGCAGGGAGGGAAATTTATTGATTGGTCAGGTCGAGTGAGTGGTTTGCGTGCCAATGGGAGAGGGAGTACATTCTGCAGTTTGGCAGTTGGGGACAGCACATTCTGGGAACAAGATTAGCAAACAGTTCTCAAGATTTCAACAGTGTTTTGTTAAGCATACAGAAAAACAGGTATTACAAGTACCTATTTTATTAACCTTTCATTCCCCACTTCTCATTCTGGTTACTTTTAATCATAAAAGTGATCATTGGGGGGTCTCTGATTTTATGTCTCCTAGTGAGGTATATTGTTGTCTGATTACCATAAGTTTAACTTATCCAATTTGAGCTTGTAGAAAAGAAACTACACGGTTGAGCAAACAGGTTCCTACAATTAGCATTAATATGAGGATTGTTAATGGACTGGCCAGGGTTGATAAAAGCGTAGGTAACCAGGGGGACTATGTGAACAAAGACACAAACCAACCTTTATGTGCCCCTCTCCTTTGTTGATGCTCTTCAAGGCATCTTTTTAACTTACTCATAATTTTTTTTTACAACTCCAGTATGGTCGGCATAAAAACAACATTCTTCCCTCAATTCAGCACAAAGGCCCTCTTCTCTCATGAAGAGGAGGTCCAACCCTCGCCTGTTCTGTAAAACAAATTCAGAGAGAGAGGTTTAAGAGAATGGTCTGAGAATGAGAAAGGAGAGATGTAAAAGAATAATGGGAAAGGGGTTTGGGATTTTCCAGGCAACAAAATGTTGAGCAGTAGAACACGTAGAGCAGAGGAGAAGACAGGAGTGAGTATTCCAATAAGCCTGTGAGCGATGTTAAATTTTTAGTAACCTGTTTTCACTGATGACAAAAAAAAACTTTAAAGGCCATTTTCATTACATCTTGGATAGGGTGCTGAGGGCTCTCCTTAGCTTTTTGAGCTTTGGTTTAGTTGGTAAGAGGACTTGGTGGGACCTGGTGAGGGCACTGACAGGAGAAGAGAGGAGTGAGTGGGTGGATGGGTACCTTAGTACTTGTTACCTCAGCAAGGGGGAAATGGTCTAAGAGCCGGCAGAGGCTTCGGTTTTTGATCTAGTAATTGGAGGGGAGAAATCAGGTTGCTTATGTGGGAGTGACAGCAGAGAGTCTGGAGCAGAAAGCAGAGGGTGAGGATCTATTAGAGAAGCATAGTTCAGGATGTGAGTGAAGGAGGGAAAAGGCCTCCACATAGGGGAATTTCCTTCCACCATTTGAGCACTTGCCGAAGTCAAAAAGGTCATGCAGAATTTGAGCATCTAGAGACCCCTCTGGGGGCCATCGGTTTTGGTTGTCTAATTGGTAATATGCCCAATGCTGAGTACTGAATTTGATGAGGAGTTTGGGTTCCACCAGGCAGCCCCTGTATGCTTACATCCCATGACTTACAGAAGAAGTCGGCTTTTCCCCCACACAGCCCTGGCTGTTTGTGGGTTTGATAGTCCGCTGAGCAAACATAGTAATCTGGGCTAGCCAACCTGTATCTGGCTCACGTGTCCCTACATCCATAATGTTTGTTTCCATTACGTATGGCACGGAAAAGATTTAATGGAATTTTAGTGGGATCCCCTTCATCAGGGATATCCCAATAGGAAAGACCTATAGCCAGCTGACAAATGTCTGGGTAGAGAGATGGCCACCAGGTCCCTAAGTGGGCTGTATGCAAGATAGAGCATACTTCTAGTACAGTATGATTTGTGATCAGCCATCGCTGCTGAACAGGCTGATGAGGTTTAGGACTACTATTGGCCAAGGGGAGAGTCTATAGCCTTATGCACATGGCGAATACACAATTTGAAAGGATTACCAGTCATTTCTATTTTCCAGCCAGAGTCTGGACAGGGCGCAGGCTTGAGATGAGAGGCATGGATCCCGGAAGTGATTCCCTCTACCTTTACCACTGTAGGTGTTATAAGTAGCACCTTGTATGGTCCTTTCCAGCGGGGTTCCAGGGATGACACCTGATGTCGTCTTATGTAGATGAAGTCTCTTACTTGATATTGATATGGAGTCCCCTCGTCCCCAGGTTGGTAGGTAGTGGCCAGCTGTTTCCACAGATATCACTGTCTTCTTTCAAGAACTTTAACTCTGTCAACTCAGGAGGTGCGGAAGGGATCATTAGGTCTTAGAGTTGGGGTTATGTCCCTTACTGGAGAAGGGACCATAGAGAATTTCATAGCGCATGAGATTACACAAAGAAACAGAGGGAGTATGAGTATTTCTTGCATGAAACAGTGCATAAGGCAGGAGCATAGTCCAAGTTTTTATGCTGATATCTAAGCTTAATTTTGTTAAGGTCTCTTTAATGCTTCTATTTATTTATTTTACCTGTCCTGAGCTCTGGGGTCTATAAGCACATTGTAACTTCCAATTAATCCCCAGGGTCCTGGCTAACCCCTGACTTACAAGGCCATGAACGCCAATCCATTTTCAGACCCTATTACCTTAGGCAGTCCGTATCTTGGAAAATTATCTTTCAGGATCTTCTTGACCACAATTTGTGCCTTTTTTTTTTGTGGGAAGGCTTCAATCCATCCTGAAAATGTACCTACAAAAACTTGGAGATATTTAAGTCCATACCATGCTGGCTTAATTTCAGTAAAGTCCACTTCCAAGAATTGTCCTGGTCTGGATCTTGGTAGGTGGTTAACTGCAAGAAACTTGGAAGGGTAAGCATTAACCAATTGACAGGCCTGACAGGCTTTTGTTACTTGTTCAGTTATTTCCTTTCGCTCTGAGTTGGTTAGTGGAAAACTCTGTTCTTTATTCTTCAGGAATGCCTGAAGTTTCTTTGAACCAATGTGAGTGAGTTGATGTACATTTTTAACGTACCATAGGGCTTTCTGAAAATGCAGGCTGGGCTCAGTGAAGTTGAGGATTTCAGTTTCAGTGTCATTAGATGTTGTCAAAAGCTTGCTGGTGCTCAGGGGTCCATTAGAATTGGGCATCTCCTTTGAACAGCGGGTATAAAGGAGCAGCTAAGGACGCAAACCCGAGTATCCATAACCTGCAAAAGCCAGCAGTCCCAAGAAACTCTCTGAATTGTCTGCTATTAGATGGGGGTGGTATATGCTCAATGGTTTCTTTTCTGGGCTCAGTGAGCCATCGTTTACTGCCACTAAGGGAATATCCCAGGAAGATTACTTCTTTCTGGCAAATTTGGGCCTATTTGGCAGAAGCACTATACCCGAGTTGAGCAAGCTCGGAAAATAGTGCTTGGGTCCCAGACTCACAGTTTTCCTTGGTGTTGGCTGCCAGTAGCAGGTCATCCACATATTGAAGCAGGGTGTCTTCAGGGTGCGTAGTTCTGAAGTTGTTGAGATCTCTGGGGAGGGCTTCATCAAAGAGAGTGGGGGAAATTTTGAACCCCTGTGGGAATCTAGTCCAAGTTAGTTGACCAGACGTTCTGGTTTCTGGGTCTACCCACTCGAAAGCAAATAGCAAATGACTATCTTTATGCAGACGCAAGCAAAAGAAAGCATTTTTTTAAAGTACAGAACAGTATAGCAATTCTGCTCAGGGTTCAGAGTGCTAGGCAGATTGTACAGATAAGGTACCGTGGGGTGAATGTTCTGCACTCTGTTGTTGATCTCTCTTAGGTCTTGAACGAAGCGATAGACCCCAGTTCCTGGATTTTTTTACTGGTACCAGGGGTGTGTTCCAGTTTGAATGACTGGGCCTTAGGACCCCTAAGGCCAGATATTTCTGAATACAGGGCCTTATCCCATCTTTAGCTTTCTTGCTCAGAGGATATTTTTTGACATTGATTGGGTGGGCTGTAGTTATTAACCCCACTGTTATTGGAGGTTGTTTCATGGCTAGGCCTAACTCAGCAGTTTTTTCCTAGGCATCTGCAAAATCTGTTATCCATTTCTGGGGTAGCTTGCCTGTTTGATCAGTCTTGGGGGGGGTGACGAGTTGATGTTCATCTTCTACTGACATAGTTAAACCCGTGACTATAGGAGTTTCTACTGAAGGTTTTAGAAATTTCACTTGGGGGCCTTCAGGGATAAAAGTTATTCTGGCCTGGAGCTTGTTGAGCAGATCTCTGCCCATCAATGGGGGGGGGCATTCTGGGATTACTAGAAAGGAGTGATGGATTTTTCCTTTCCCCAGGACCATGGTCCTCTTACTTGTCTAAGCCCCATATTTACTGCCATTAGGCCCTTGAACTAGAGTCATTTTATTTGATAGATGGCCCAATGGTGTCTTAAGGGCTGAGTATACTGCCCCTGTGTCCACTTCAAAATTTACTCACTGCCGGCAAGTTCTTTGAGTTCTATTGGCAGGGCCAGCTTCCTCCAGGGAAGGAGGGGCTGTGTGTGCCATGGGGTAGTCATCTGGAGAGAGCTGGGCTGGCCTAGATTCCTCCAATGGTGGAGAGTCTGAGTCACCAGCAGGGGAATCACTTAGAGGGAGTTGGGGGTTGGGGGACGAGGACAGGGCATAAGGAGGGGGAGGAGAGTCCAGTAGAGTCTTGAGACTCAGGGAGAACAGAGGGTGGAGGAGGAGGAGCAGAGGGTTTGAGAGATACAATCGTGGGGGAAGCAGTAGGAGTGGGGGCAGGTTCAAGGAAAGGTTTCACCCATGGAGAAGGAGATTTGCAGAGGTCCTGCTAAGTTAAGATATATTGCTGTTGATCTGGATGGCTAAGTGGCCCTGGCTGAAAGACAATATCTCTGAGTTTTTAAATTAGTGAGAAGTAGAAACATCCTTCTGGGGGCCATCCGACTCCGAAGGTGGGTCATTCTGAGGCACAGAGTGTCTACCAGGTCCGGCGGTTTTACTGAAAAAGAAAGATTCTGAGCCCTTAAGCAGACTTTGGTCCACTGATCAAGGGTCAGGGACAGAGGCGTTGAAGTGCTCTGTCCCATATGAAAGATACACAAACAGTGAAACCAATGACACACGACACAGACAAGACAAGACAATAAAGACAGGCAATGGACGTCCAGTACTGAGACCAGGACAGAGTAGCCGGCCAAACCTGATGGGCGGGCAATACCGAATCCAAAACAAAATATCACTGAGTCGAGGAGACTATTGTTACTCGATTTCCCGAGACCTCCAGGGCGTCCCCCAGAGACATGACCTGTGGCTCTGTGACACGTCTGTCAGCCACCCTCAGAGAGAGCTCATGCTCATCACCGATAGCCATTATGCCCATCCCTAACCTGAAACCTGAAACCAGAAAGAGGCACCTTACTCACCCTGAGAGGAGCCCATTGTCTGTCTTTCATCCACCACTGCTGGATCTCCCTGCGGCCCTCAGATGTAAAGTTCGGGCGAGCGTTGGAGGAAGAGACCACCAAGAGACTGTCTCATGCAACAGCCAAGGGTCCAGAATTCTGGGACTCAGAGCTCACTTGAATAGAGCAGAGAGCCCTGAGAACAGCTTAAGCAGAGCTTATATACTTTCCTTGGAGAGGGCAGGGAGGGAAGTTTATGGATGGGTCAGGGCGAGTGGGCGGTTTGCGTTTAAACGGGAGAGGGAATACATTCTACAGTTTGGCAGTTCGGGACAGGACATTCTGGAAACAAGATTAGCAAAAAGTTTTCAAGATTTCAACAGTGTTTTGTTAAGCATACAGAAAAACAGAAAGTGACAACTACCTATTTTATGTAATTTCACCAAAGACTAAATGTAAAGTGAGCATGGATTACTAAAAACATTCTTGTCCAGGTTGCCTAATCCTCACAAATGTCAATTCTCTTCGTGACTACATATTTGTTTCTTCCTAAGATTATATATTCAACCTCAACCCTGTTGAAAATGCCTAATCCTATGACTCACTTAATACTTTGCCTGATTTCATAATGTCTCTATTGATATCTGCTTTCCTACATATTTTCCCCAGTTCATCATTGTGACTGACTCTTCACATGGAATGACATTAACATTCACTCTCTAACTGAAACTCTATTGATAAAGAACTTTGGTCCAAATCCTATACTCACTCTTCTTTCTAAACCTTCCGACTATCTTCCTAATCCTAACAACTATCCCTTTTTGACTGGAGGTTCTCTTTGACATTCAATCATCCAAGGTACAACGTCCTATGCCATTGTATATCGATTTATCTGAGACATCTGTGCAGAAAGTATTTCAATGCTAAGTATCCCAATCAAGGGCCCAATTCTCTTCTGGGCTTCAAATCTTACCTAGATTTCTGTTTTTCATACTTGAATCATACGTCTATATTCTTATAAATATCACAGATTCCCAGTACCATTATTCATCCCACAGAATGATTCCTAACCCAAATCAAACCTGATATTAACCCTAACTACACAGTGTTCCCTCAATCTAACTTTAGAGAAGAGCAGGGACAGAGCTGATCTTAAAATACAGAAATGTAGGGGATCTTCCACCTGCTGAGAACCTCAGAGGTCCATGCAGAAAGGATCCCTGAAGAAGATGTAGGCAGCTATGATGGATGTGAGAGAGCAAAAGTCATCTTCCATGGCAAAAAAACCTGGTCAGGATGAAGGGAAGTGTATGAATCAGCCTCTCTCTACTTAATGTAGAGAAGATGGACCAAACCAGGCCTTTGTGCAGAGCTGTTCTTTGGTGCCTATGAATGATATATCATTCTAACTTGTGAAAGTGTCACAGGAAATAGGGGCAGCCTCCAGCTCATGGAACACTTGGAAGCAACTGTTAGAACAAAGTGTTTGGCAAGGCAGTGACCTCATTCAGTTCCTAAAGGAAGTGACCTACCTCACTTCCTTGGTAATGGAACTCTCTAAACTTGGGATCCAGGAAGCCAGGTACCCAGAGCCAATCCCAGTCCCAGTCCCAGTGGGCTCACTTGTTTTGTGTTACTAAGGACAGAGTCACTCTTCCTTGGTACCTACTGATGTGAGGATGGCCAAATACCAGGGTCATTCTTGAGAAAGCAGGTAGTGTCTCACCACAGGCTCCTGACAACCTCATACAGTTGGCCGAGGAGACCAGATCTGAGAATGGATAGTCCATTTCAGGGGAACATAGTATGACCCACCAGTCAGAGGACACTCCGGATAGTCACAGACCTACTTGGGGGAAGGAGGTGCCTTTTTGCGTGTGGGTGTGAGTTTGTGGTTTTTTCTCATGTTCTGAGAATAGGTAGAAAAGGCGGTTTGTTTGGTTTGGAGTGGACTTTTTCTAGTAAGTTGTTTGATAAGGCGAGTGTTTCTATGTCTGTGTATTCCACTTTGTCCGTGGTTGTAGACATTAGAAAAGAGAATGCATCAATGGATGTGTCCTGTCTAGTAGAAAGCTTCCCAGCATTCATTCTGCCCAATTTGTGAATGGACTTTGACTCGCCTTATGGATGGGCAATGCCTACTATCTTACTACCTTGCTGTTTTCTTCCTGAATTCTGGCCACTCTCGAGACTAGGCTCATGGTTTTGTGTCCAAGATATGTATCACCTCCAAGCTCTGTGACATGGCCATGTACATGATAACTGAAGGGAATTGGAGGATCTCAGAAAACTCAGATATGAATGTGACCAGTAAAGTCTCAGTGGAGAATCCTTGCTTTGGGCCATTTGCTTACCTATTGTTCCATTGCCCTGAATGTCAGGAAGGTCTTTGCCTCAGGCCACCCCTTTGTGAAGCCTGAACAAAACAGTTTTCAAATGGAAATGAATTGGCATCACCTGTGGCTCTTTGATTAATTGCTTTGGAAAGGGATGTTTCTTAATCAGCCTCTTGGTCCTGTGTGAGGCTGTGGCTTAGATTCTCAGCACCTGATGGATCTAAAGAAAGATTCCCTGTGTGCTACAAAACCAAAATGGTCAAAACAGCAGTCATTGTGTATGAAGATTCTCGCCATCTTCTGTAATATTTCTGACATCCATCAAGTGAAAATAGGGATCCTTTGGGACAAATGAGTTCTTCAAATGCCTGCAGAGGCTAGACCATAGATGCTTGGGTTTTTTTCATGACTCCAATTCACATAAAGAATCTATAACTGGCAGTCATTAGGCCTCAAATTGGAGAAGTGAAGCCGTAATAAGGGCAGGCATATTTGATCACTCGTGGTTCACAGGAAGGGTGTTCAGGCCACACTGAATTAGGGAAAATAGGGGCAAGGGAGCATATTTTGGACACTGTCTTGGACTGCGCCCCTATGAAAACCTCCAGCCAGAGAATTTGATGAGTGTCTATATGGAAGAAGATGAGGGCCATGTGGGAGTGTTTTGGTTTTAATTGTGGTCATTTTTGTGGCGGTTGGAAGACATGACTGTGGCCACCATGACTGGAACTCTGGTGTGATTCCCCTTAGAAACTGAGTTCTGGAACTGACCTCAGAGAAGAATTGCCATGAATTGTGTTGGGATTTTAGGAGGCCACTCATGAGAGTCGCCCTTGGAAACTGAGATCTAGGCAAACTCAGATGGAGACTGCTGAATAGTGACACAGAGCTGTGGTGCACAGGTGTGTGATAAAACATCTCTGGTGGGGCCATGTGGATCTGCCAATGACTTCCAAATGGCTTGTGGCTGAAATGGTGCAGTGCGTAATCCCTTATACGTTTGACCTCTTCATATAAAGGCATCTTGTTATATGGAGAGGTTTCAGGGCAATGTTCACAATCAGGTTGCAATGGTTAAGGGGGCAAGCTATGTGGGATAGAAGCCTGGTTGGTGTATTCTCCTGCAGACCCTGACCCACCACACGTATGAGAAATTCCTCCAGCACTGAGTCCCTGTTGATCTCCTTGTATTTTGTGAAGCAAATACCAAACTCCCAGTGCAACAGCAAGAAACACAATGAAAAGTGGAAGATGAGCAAATGGCTTCACAGTCCACACGGGGAGGCACTTAGCCTTCAGTGGCCACAGTTTCCCAACAAAGAGAGAATTCAGCACTGCTGCCTCATGTTCATTTGAAAATAAGAAACTATATCTTCCAGGTCACATATATGCAGACCCAGCTTTGATGGTCTCACTACAAAGGAAGCTAAAGCTCCTGACAACAACATATATTTCAAGTGCCCAAGGTCAGGGGCAGTTTCTCAAGAAGTTTTAGGCCGGCAGAGCTCCATATTTGTGGAGTGTTTACCTGTTAGACCAGGACATGACAAAAGACCACTGACTCCAATTAAAATCAAATTAAACCAAGCTTATTATTTCCACTGGCTTCCTCTCCCTCTAAAAATGGTGGAAACTAGACAGCAACCCCACCTTTCCTACAGCCCACCTTTATAGCCCAGAAAGTTACACAAAGGCGGGTTACAGATAAGAGAACTCGGAGAAGCATCACATTAATGCTAGTTTACATTTTTTGTTTTTTGCTGGCCCCTCATCAGAATTTATCAGGACCATTAGAGCCTCAACGACTGTCGTTGTCTGGCCAGGGAAGGCCAATATTTATGAGGTGTCACTAAAGTTTCAGAGAGGGCTGCTATCTGGTCAGAAAGCCAGGCATGGGTGAGTTCAAGGCATGGGCAGGCATTCAAAGCAGATTCAGAATTTGCAGTAATGTATAGTAAAGCCAAAATTATCTTTTCATGGTTTTGTGGCAAGATGGCTCCCAATTTTAATAAATGATCATGTTGGGTCTATCATTCCCCCTTTCTAATGTGCCCCTTCCAAGTCTTTGATAGGGTAGGAAAAGAGCAATGAGGGAATTTTAATTCCTCAGGTAACAGTCTCCAAATTTTTAGAACTCACCCAAAACTGGATTCCTGATTTTACCTGACATAATTAATTACTTATATTGATAGTCTATTTATTTTTGGCTCCATAGTTGTTAGACGAGAGGCGTCACTCATTTTGGCGTCTTCAGAGCTGAGAGAGGGTGACGTGAGTGGGCACAGCATATGGGACATGACTTGTCTTTTAGAAGTCAGTTGAGGGACATGGGTTGCCTTTTAGAAATCAGTTCGGTTTGAAGTCTGGTTGGGGAAGAACAGGTTGTAAAGTCATCTGGGGATGGGTTCTTCTATGTGAGAAACAAAAACCATGAGTACTGAAAAAATGTTGCAGCAGCTGGAACATGTCACTGTATAGAAGTTCCCTCAGCAGGCTTTAATATCCCCAGTTATCAGAATGTCAACTTAATATTTAACATTTAGTGTTACATTTGTCCCTCCCCATAAAATACAGTTTAATAATTTAATGTCATCTGATCTTGCAAAATTCTTTTACTAGTATGACCTCTGTGTCTAATAGAGAAACCTTTAATTCTGTTACTCAGGGCTGGATAATCATACTAGCAAACACCAAGCCTACCTGTGTAGGTTAGGAATATCTGTAGGCCTTAAACTTAAAATTTGTGCCTCTGGCAGCTCCTCTTGATAGTCACTTTTTATAGTTATCAGGCATTGCTGACTGAGAATCCTTCTTTGTGGCCTCCAGTCTTACTTATTTTGGGAGGATAACATAAAGTGAATACCTTAAAATATTATTATTATTATTATTATTATTATTATTATTATTATTATTTAAAATGTCAGGAATGGCTGTATTTTGGTTTTAACTCTCTTTGCTAAGTGTTTAAGATGAAGCTGTCAAACTGACTTTTGTTTCTATCTATTGTTAACATTAGCTGAGTTTTATGAAAGTCATTCCTGGGGAAACTTGAGAGCAGCTTCTCAGTTCTGCTGGTGCCATTTGCGCTAGGTGGGTCCAGGTCTTGCTTGACCATGGGGCTTCCCTCGGAAGCATCAAAGATGTCTCCCTTCTCTGATGACTCTCTTCTTCATAGAAAATGCACTGATTGGCTTTCTGTTTTCCAGTGGTCTCATTAATCTCCCTGATTGGGAGGTTATGAGGCCCAGAGTTGCAAAGCTTTTAGAGAAGTCCCCTGTTCAATGGATTCAGACTGACTCAGAGGGCAAGAGCCAAATATTGGGTTTCTTGGCTCTTTTCATGTAAATTTAATTTTAAATCCTAATCTTAATTATCCAGCAAATAAATTTTAACAGCCTTATATTAAGAGTACTGGGGTTTAGTGTCTATAAGTTTATAATTATTTATCTTTTTATTAATTGGGATCTGTATTGTAGGTGTCTTGTAGGTGATGACTTATTATCTTAAATTAACCCATGCTGTGTTCTTAAAGCGACACTTCTGTAAAACACTAACAGGGAATCTTTAGATCACTTATAAGGAAATTACAAAATAAAATTTTTTAACAAGTGTAAAAATACTTAGTTCGTGTAATAGCTCCCCTGAATTTTTTAGCTGAGTTAGACATTATATCCCCTGTTTGAGATCCTAGTAATCTTAACAGAAAACAAAACAACTTTTGAACATAACTTTAAATGAAACATAATCTTACCTACAGCTTTCGTAGTCATTCTCACATGTAGTAATATGGGACACAGAGCCTTATCTCAGGTAAGGCAGGGCTCTTTATAAATATTAAGTGTTTTAGTTCTAAAGATGAACTTTGTTTTTTTAAATATCATTTTACAAATTTTATATAAATTGTTTGAGGTCACATGAACATTAGCTAACACCATAGGATATCACATTTAAAACATGAATTTAATAAACACTGAAAGTTTTTAACCTTTGCATAGATAAGGCTCTCATTAACATAAAAATACATTTAAATTGTTCCCCAATGTAAAAAGTAACATAAAACTTTACATATCTTATTGAAAACTGGTAAATGAATGCCCAATATATTTTTTTTACTATACAACTTCAGAACACCAGCTTGGTATAATGCTCTTTTAAAGTTTCTACCTTACAGACTTGTATACCTGAAAGATAGGAGCACATTAATAGCATCACAATTACATTGATGTTTCTACATTAAGCAAGTTTAGCTTTTAAAGAAATGGCAGTACAGGGCTCTAAAATAACAGTTCTTATTTAATCAGTTGTTTAATTTTTATGGTTGCTTGCTCTAGAAAAAATAAAACTTAATAAAACACAATGTTATGCGTAAACTTATGTTTTCAGAAATTTTTGTCTCTTTAACACATGACTGATTTTTACAATCTTATACAGACTTTATTACACACTTCTACAGACCTTAGTAAATCAATCAGATATGTAACAAAAGTACTCATGAATGAGTAATCCCATATCAAATTTACTTTACTTATTTATCAAAATATTAGACAAATGTATTGAAGATTGTAAACCATTTTTTTTTTGTTGAAGGAAAAGTCCTAGAACCAAGTCATATTAGAATTTTTGTAGACATTAATATTTTATTAGATTTTTGAACACCTAGAAAAACTTGTAAGCTGAGTTTTAAAGACATTTATTTTTATCTGTTTATCCAATTTAAATTCAACAATTTAAATCACGTGAATTAAAGATCTTTATATCCACTTTGTAAAATTTGTTTTTATGAGCGTTGTTTTTATGAGTGCACTTTATATATGTTAATTTGTGTATCATATATATGATATACGGACATATGTATATATAGATATACAACACATAACAACAGAGTGTACACATAATAATAGTAAAGGTCTTGTAGCTTTTCACAGGTGAAATATCCATTGCAATGTTTCAAAAACTCCACAGTTGGTCAAAGATAGAACTGATCAGAAAAACATTAACCTAGGTCTGTAGGATCAAAATCATGAGCTCAAAAAAATAAAGAATCTAAGGAAAAAAATAAGAGTTCTAGAAAAAATGACTGGTAATTAATTAGTAAATACCATACAATTTAACTTTTTTTTTTCTCTTAGGCCTCAGATCAGTCTCCTACTAAGTTAGCAGGCTTCTTTCATTTGCATTTCAACATAAGTCCTGCCTGAGGTCCAGAAGGAACAGGGAAAAGCTGCTAATCTGAGAAGACACCTCAGGCCTAAGGCATTTCAACCATAATATTCAGGTTTGGATGTTGAAAATTATCATACAAGTTTAAGATACAATTCACAAAATTTTATATCTTTACATCTTTTTTTTGTCAACAGATACCATACTATGATTTACTATCCTTGTCCAATTTAATGCACTGCTACACACAGTGACATTTTCCCAGGCTACCCAGTTCAAAATTGGTGAAAAATAGCCTGAATGATTGGGAAGTTACTTGCCAACTTGGAAGTTGTGTTGTTTAGTTTTGCATCCTAACTATTTAAGTTCTCTGACATGAATTATCTGAAATCATAAACTAAACAATTACCTAAACCCGACTTTTAACTGCAAGATTGTGCAATGCTTTGAAAACCCATTCAGATACCAGATTGTTACAATAAAACATCATCATTTAGACACACATTCAGCTAAGATCATTCCCAAGAAACAATTTATAATATCAACATATCATTGCACATGTCTTAAAGGGCCAGAAAAAAGACACAAGACAGACAGAAAGGAGCTCCAGAATATGGCTGACAGACAGAAGCCTTTAAAACAGAGCAGATAAGAGAAAAATCAACTACACCAGTGGAACCATAGATGTCCCCACAAGGGAACCAGATGTTTTCACAGAGGGACAACCTGAAATGTAATATCAAGGGTCTCCATGGTTACTTTACTGCATTTAGTGTCCCCTTTTTCTTTTTCTCTTTTTTAAAAAAACAGAGGTGGCATAATCCTTACAGTGCAGGGAAGGAAGGAGGTAATTCTCTGAAAAAACAGGGCTTTGGCAGCTGCTGGGAGTCGCTCAGTCCCTCCTTATACTTACAGGATTAGCTCTTCTGGTTTCGTTCCACCCCAAGCACGCTCCATCTCCGAACATTTCAGTAGTCAGCTCTCAAAAATTTCCGGGGCGGTGGGGGGTACCAAAATTTGTAACTTAAAGTTCACTTCCTGAATTTGAAGTCAATTCATGCCAATTTAATAATGAGGACAGGGTTTGAGAAAAAGAAAAAGGGAGTTTTACTGCTTTGCTAACAAAGGAAAAACACAGGGGTCTCTGCCCAAAGGTTGTAACTCTCTTTGTCTGAAGGGACAAGGGGTTTTAAAGGAGTTTCAATTGTTAACCTGGGAGATACTCAGTTCTTACGTCCCCAGCAGGCATTGCCCTGTGCAGTGTGTGTGCTCCAGGCAGCCAGCTAGTGGCTTCTCTTATCCTGCTTAACAAAGGGGGGTAAAGTTCATCACAGTTCTTTAAAACACAGTTCAAAGGGATGTCAGCCTTACATGCTTTATTACCCATTTTCATGTCCAATATCCTTAAGTTTTTTCCACAGAAATCACACAACAAAACACACAAAAACAAACAAACAAAAAACATGTAGAACACAGAAAAAAAAAACACAAAAAAAACAGAAACTCGCCGCAGAAACAGAAAAACAGAGGAGCAATGGAACATCTTGCTAATGCTCCGGGATAGGAACTTCTGTGTGTCTGTTGGCACCTCTCTACCCTTTCAGAGGAATTCACTACAGAATAGAACAGAGGACAGAATGATTCTCGTTACTGTCCCAGACAGGAGTATATGTGTGCCTCCCCAGGCCACCTCTCTGTCATCAGAAGAGATCTCCCTTTACCGGATATCAAATGTTATATAGGTGCTACTTATCAATGGAGGCCTCCTCCACCATGAGCTTGCTAATTGTTTTAGTGCGGTGGTTCACTGCAGTTCTCCCCGGAACAAAAGCTCACTCCAAGGCCTTGGAACTTGCCTCTCCAGGACGGAGCCCTGGAGGGAAGGCCAGCTTCAGAATTTCCAGCAGTCTGGTCTTGTGATCTGTTGGGGCAGGTTCATCTCGCTGCGGAACTACAAAATGTTAGACCACGATTCAAGAAAAGACCACTGACTCCAATTAAAGTCAAATTAAGACAAGCTTATTATTTTCAGTGGCCGGGCTGCATCTTCCTCTCAAAATAGTGGAAACAAGACAGCAAACCCACCTCTCCTACAGCCCAGCTTTATAGCCCAGAAAGTTACACAAAAGGGGCGTTACAGAAAACAGAATTTTGATAAGCATCACACTAATTTTTGTTTACATTTTTTTTTGCTGGCCCTAGAATCAGAAATTATGAGGACCATTAGAGCCTCAGAGAGGGTCGTTGTATGGTCAGGGAAGGCCATTATTTATGAGGTGTCACTGAAGTTTCAGAGAGGGCTGCGATCTGGTCAGAGAGCTAGGCATGGGGGAGTTCAAGGCACGGGCAGGCATTTCAAGCAGGTTCAGAATTTGCAGTAATTTATACTAAAGCCAAAATTATCTTTTCATGGTTTTGTGGAAAGATGGCTCCTAATTTTAATAAAAGCTTAGGTTGGGTTTATCAACCGTGTCCCTTACTTTTGGAAACTCCTCTACAACCTCCAAGGTTGTGAACTACTGAGCATTTTCCAATCCAGATATGTATTCACAGATTTTCTAACTCTTCTCCTCTAATTGTGTCTTACTTGAGGCCAAGGTAATGTCAAGACATTATTCTGGATGAGAGTGGGAAGATTATTGTGCAGCACATATTTGCATATACATCGGATTCATTTTCCAATTTTCCATTCGAAATACTGAATCCCTGACACTAACCCATAGCTTACTAGATTCTAACTACTAATACTAATATGATGGAGAAAAATAACCCAAATAGAATTGAAATACAAGCATTTCAGAGGAGGCATGGTGTATACTAGAATTGCCTTTTGCAAGATAAAGGGTAGGTGTTATAAATCTAGTGAATTTTTTATTAAAATATTTCTCCATGTGTTTTAAAAATGAACAAATATGTCAATTCCTGACTCCCTTTCTCTCTAGCCTATTCCGCACGTGTATTTTTATATGCACATATAGAATCCTACCTGGTATCACACGTACATTTGTGTGAGGTGCCTGACTTGGCAGATACAAATTGTGAGAAGAGATCACTTCTCGTAAACGCTGTTGGAACTAAAAATTCAACCTATGGGTGAGCTTCCTAGTAGAACATTATACATAAATCCATTTTCAGTAAAATAAATATTATTTTTCCATCTGTGGTTGGTATATATTTTATGATGAATTACGTTTTTCATATATATTGCTACTATTTAATGTCTGTGTGTATTTTGTGTGTATGTACGTGATGTATGTGTGTGTGTGTGTGTGTGTTTATATATATATATATATATATATATATATATACACTCTAAAAATATTTCAAAATATGAATTACATGTGTCTTATATACACTCTCAAAATTCATTCTTTTTCATGTATGTGGATTAATAATCAACTTCTCACAAGATTTATCTCAGAAATATTCATCCACTTGAAATACATATTTGTTTTCTATAACAGAAAACTCACTACAGCGAATGGTGGTTACAAATATCAATATTTCTACAGTAACTGACCCAGTTTAACATCAATGCAAGTGAATTCCTATGGCACATGATGAGTCTTTTGACTTTCAATTTCATTCAACACTGGTACATTAATATTTCTTCAGTTTTTGCACTTCATAATATATATATTTCATCCACAAGTTCACAAATTTATATGCATTTGTTTCACTTTCAATCACTTCCTGCTTCAGAACACATGCATTCCTCCAGGTTTCTTGACTGGTCTTTTCATGAGACTTCTTTCCAAACACATTTTTTTCAATTTCCATAATCACTTTTGAAGCAAAACTCACACACATCATGATAAACCATAACCCTAATATTACCATTAGATGTATTACTGGTTGGAATGAATGATTGTATATCAATATAAGATTCCCTGTATAATTTCATATGTGAATTCAATCCATTATTTAAAGTTGGAACCAGTTACATTACTTATTCACAGTATGGTCTATTCATGCATTATCTCTATTTTCATAAACACAGGGTACATCTATTTGCACCCCCAATAATAATTTATAGTCTTCAAATATTGCTCCCAGAAATGGTGGAAGAAATACTCATGCACCTGATCTACACATACATTTTGTCACAGTAATATTCTGGACACAAATGCAAAGTTCACACTTATGATTGTACCATATCCTAAGTGGAAAGTGAGCATGGATTCCTAAAACATCCATTTCACCTTTGTCTAATGCTCTCAAATATAAATCCTATTGGTGACTACATATTTGTTTCTTCCTAAGATTATGTATTCAACCTCAAGCCTGTTGAAAATGTCTAATCCTGTCACTCACTTTATACTCCTTCTGAATATACTCACAGGAATAGAGCAGAGAGCCCTGAGAACAGCTTAAGCAGAGCTTATATACTTTCTTTGGAGAGGGCAGGGACAGAAATTTATTGATGGGTCAGAGCGAGTGGGCGGTTAGTGTGAATCTGGGTGAGGGAATACATTCTGCAATTTGGCAGTTGGGGACAGCACAATCTGGGAACAAGATTACAAACAGTTCTCAAGATTTCAACAGTGTTTTGTTAAGCATACAGAAAAACAGGATGTTACAAGTACCTTTTTTATTAACCTTTCATTCCGCACTTCTTCTTCTTGCTACTTTTAATCATAAAAGTGATTATTGGGGCGTGTCACATTCTATGTCTGCTAGTGGGGTATTACCATAAGTTTAACTTGTCCAATTTGAGCTTGGAGAAAAGAACTTACATGGTTGAGCAAACAGGGTTTTATAGTTAGCAATAATATGAGGATTATTATTGGACAGGCCAGGGTTGATAAAAGCGTAGATAACCAGGGGGACTGTGTGAACCAAGACTCAAACCACCCTTTTTGGGCCTCTCTCTCTCGTTGACGCTTTTCAAGGCATCCTTTTATTTTACAACCTCAGTATGGTCGGCATCAAAACAACATTATTACATCAATGCAGCACAAAGGCCCCCTTCTCTCATGGAGGGGAGGTCCAACCCTCAACTTGAGTGTAAAACAACTTCAGAGAGAGATGTTAAAGATTCCTGCAAAGCTGTGATGGAGGTTTCTATTATCTTTAAGTTTTGGTCTCTTGCTGCTTCTATTTGGGTCATTTGTTGTGTACCATGGAGCAGGGCAGTGGTTCCTGTGACTACCCCTGCCACAACTCCAATTCCTAATATGATGGCTAAAGTGAGGGATATATGTTCCCAGTGGAACCGGGTTGTATGCCCCCCTGTTTGAACTTCAAATGAACCTGGGTCATTATAGAGCAATCTGGGACACCTCTTCACCATTACACAATTAATCACATCTGTTGACCATTTCATGAAAACATAAACAATGTTTAAGTATATAGAATTATACTGTTGTAGGGACGGACAAGGCACGGCACCTAAGATAGCACCAAAGACAGGGAAACAGTCCTATTTGGTTGCAACCGGATTCAGAGGGCATTGCTTCTGTTGTAATCAATTAACTCCCTGAACCCCAATTTTAGGTAGTTTTAGAATTTTGTACCCAACATGAAAGAGAAGGAACTCAGAAGTTCACAGTCTGCAGAAATTCACAAAACAAAGCTTTTTTTTTCTGTTTTTTCCTCTATTGTGGGCAAGTTAACTTTTCAAGGACACCTGGGAGGCAGAGAGCTTTTTTTTTCCTTTTCTTTTATCCCCCTGCCAACTGTTACCATGGAGCCCAGTTTGTAAATTTTTATCTTAGAAATGTAGCCATCTCTGTGAAGCCCCAGCTCAAGGCCAGAGGCCTTGTTCACATATTCTGTGAAAAACTATTAAGGGGGTGTCTAGCTTAGGAGTGATGATTTTTCCAGCCAGTAGGCAAGTAGAACAGGGCAACAGAATAAGAGGAAGTTAATCTACACTGAACTCATTTATAGAGACTCTTTTGCTGAAAGTCCTAAAGTCAGCCATGGTGAAGACTTCTGGAGAAGTTCAGTGAAGATTTTTCTGAGGGCCTGGTACAGAGGGGGAAGATGGGGAAGGCGGGAGGTGAGAGCAGCTCCGTGGATCTCAGAATAAGGAAGGAGAGATGTAAAAGAATAATGGGAAAGGATTTTGGGATTTTCCTAGCAACATAAATTGAGCAGTAGAAACGGTAGAGCAGAAAGGAAGACGGGAGTGAGTATCCCAAAAAGCCTGTGAGGGACTTTAAAATTTAGTAACCTGTTTTCAGTGATGACAAAGCAACTTTAAAGGCCATTTTCATTACATCTTCGATAGGGGTCTGAGGGCTCTCCTAAGCTGGTTTGAGCTTTGGGTTAGGTGGTAAGAGGACCTGGTGGGACCCGTTGTGGGCACTGACAGGAAAAGAGAGAAGTGAGTGGGTGGATGGGTACCTCAGTACCTGCTACCTCAGCAAGGGGGCAATGCTCTGAGAACCGGCGGAGGTTTCGGTTTTTGATCTAGTAATTGGAGAAGAGAAATCAGGTTTGCTGAGGTGGGACTGACAGCAGAAAGTATGGAGCAGAAGGCTGAGTTTGAGGAACTATTGGAGAAGCATAGTTCAGGATGTGAGCGAAAGAGGAAAAAGGCCTTCACATAGGGGAATTTCCTTTCACCCTTTTGAGCACTTGCAGAAGTTAAAAAGGTCACACAGAATTTGAGGATCTAGAGACTCCTCTGGGGGCCATCAGTTTGGGTTGTCTAAGTGGTAATATGGCCAATGCTGTGTACTGAATTTGATGAGGATTTTGGGTTCTACCAGGCAGCCCCTGTATGCTCAAATCCCCATGACTTACAGAAGAAGTCGGCTTTTCCCCCACACAGCCGTGGCGGTTTGTGGCTTTGATAGTCTGCCGGGCAAACATACTAATATAGGCTAGCCAACCTGCATCTGGCTTGCCTGTCCCTACAACCATAATGTTTGTTTCCATTATCTATGGTACGGAAAGGATTTAATGGAATTTTAATGGGATCCTCTTCATCAGGGATATTCTAATAGGAAAGACCTATAGCCAGCTGGCAAATGTCTGGGTGGAGAGATGGCCTCCAGGTCCCTAAGTGGGCTGTATGGAAGAGAGACCATACTTCTTATCTAGTAGGATTTGTGATCAGCCATCGCTGCAGTAGGGGCTGATGAGCGTTAGGAATACGGGTGGCCAAGGAGAGAGTCTATAGCCTTACCCACGTGGCGAATATGCAATTTGAAAGGGTTTCCAGGCTTTTCCAGTTTCCAGCCAGAGTCTGGACATGGCACAGGCTTGAGATGAGACGCATGGATGGAGGAAGTGATTCCCTCTACTTTTACTGCTTTAGGTGATATAAGTAGCACCTGGAATGGTCCTTTCCAGCGGGGTTCCAGGGATGACACCTGATGTCATCTTATGTAGAGGAAGTCTCTTTCTTGATATCAATGTGGATTCCCCTCGTCCCCAGGTTGGAAGGCAGTAGCCAGCTGTTTCCACAGGTATATCTGAGTTCTTACAAGAGATTTAAGTCTGTCAAGCAAGGGTGTGTGGAAGGGATCCTTAGGTCTTAGAGTCGGGGTTAGGTCTCTTAGTGGAGGAGGGGCCCCATAGAGAATTTCATAGGGGGTGAGGTTACACAAAGAAACAAAGGGAGTATTTCTTGCATGAAACAGTGCATAAGGCAGGAGCATAGTCTAATCTTTTATGCCGGTCTCTAAGCTTAATTTCGTTAAGGTCTCTTTAATGGTTTTATTTATTTTTTTTACGTGTCCTGATCTCTGGGGTCTATAAACACAATGTAACTTCCAATTAATCCCCAGGGTCCTGGCTATCCCCTGATTTACCTGGCCCATGAAGGGTCTTCAATTATCAGACCATGTTACATTAGGCAGGCCATGTCTTTGATAAATATCTTTCAGGATCTTCTTGACCACAATTTGTGCCGGTTTTATTTTATTTTTTTTTTGGTGGGAATGGCATCAATCCATCCTGAAAATGTATCTACAAAGACTAGGAGATATTTAAGCCCATACCTTGCTGGCTTAATTTCAGTAACGTTCACTTCCCAGAATTGTCCTGGTCTAATTCCTCATAGGTGCTTTCCTGTAGGAAGCTTGGAAGTGTAAGCATTAACCAATTGACAGAACTGACAGGCTTTTGTTACCCATTCAATTATTTCCTTTCACTGTGAGTGAGTTAGTCTAAAACTCTGTTCTTGATCCTACAGTAATGCCTGCAGTTTTTTTGAACCAAGTTGATTGAGTTGATGTACATTTTTAACGTAGTGTAGGGCTTTCTGAAATTGCAGGCTGGGCTCACTGAAGTTGAGGAGTTCATTGTCAGTGTTCTTAGATGTTATCAAAAGCTTGCTGGTGCTCAAGGGTCCATTGGAATTGGGCATTCTCATTTAACAGCGGGTATAAAGGAGCAGCTAAGAACACAAACCCAGGTCCATAACCTGCTAAAGCCAGCAGTCCCAAGAAACTCTCTATGTTGTCTCCTGTTAAATGGGGGTGGTATCTGCACAACGGTTTGTTTCCTGGGCTCAGTGAGCCATCATTTACCTTGCCTAAGGGAATACCCCAGGAAGATTACTTCTTGCTGGCAAATTTGGGCCTTTTTGTCCGAAGCTCTCTACCCGAGTTGAGCAAGCTTAGATAATAGTGCTTGGGTCTCAGACTCACAGTTTTCTTTGGTGTTGGCTGCCAGTAGCTGGACATCCACATATTGAAGCAGAATGACTTCGGGGTGTGTAGTTCTGAAGTTGTAGAGATGTCTGTGAAGGGCTTCATCAAAGAGAGTGGGGGAGTTTTTGAACCCCTGTGGGAGTCTAGTCCAAGTTAGTTGAAAAGACGTTCCGGTTTCTGGGTCTACCTCCTCGAAAGCAAACAGCAACTGACTATCTTTATGCAGAGGCAAGCAAAAGAAAGCATCTTTTAAGTACAGAACAGTATACAATTTTCACTCGGCCACAGCAAAGAGGTTATTGGGGTTCCAGCATGCTGGGGCTCAGAGCTCACTTAAATAGAGCAGAGAGCCCTGAGAACAGCTTTAACAGAGCTTACATACTTTTCTTGGAGAGGGCAGAAAGGGAAATCTATTGATTGGTCAGGGCGAGTGTGCGGTTTGCGTGCACCCGGGTGAGGGAGTATATTCTGCAGTTTGGCAGTTGGGGACAGCACATTCTGGGAACAAAATAGCAAACAGTTCTCAAGATTTTAACAGTGGTTTGTTAAGCATACAGAAAAACAGGAAGTGACAAGTGCCTATTTAATTAACCTTTCACCTAAGCAAAATGGAAAGTGAGCATGGATTACTAAAAACAACCATGTCCAGGTTGCCTAATGCTCTCAAATGTTAATCATATTGGAGGCAACATATTACTTTCTTCCTAAGATTATATATTCAACCTCAACCATGTTGAAAATGTCTAACCCTCTTACATTATACTTTGCCTGATTTCCTAATGTCTCTATTGATATCTGCTTTCCTACTTATTTTCCCCAGTTCATCATTGTGACTGACCCTTCGCGTGTGCTGACACTGACATTCACTCACTACCCAAAAATCTATTGCTAAAGAATTTTGTCCAAATGCCATAATCACTCTTTTTTCTAAACCTACAGGCTATCTTCCTAATCCTACCGACTATGCCTTTTTGACTGGATGTTCTCTTCGACATTCAATCATCCAAGGTAGAAGGTCCTATCCCATTTTATATCGATTTATCTGAGACATCTGTGCAGAATGTAATTCAAAGCTAAGTATACCAATCATGGGCCCAATGCACTTCTAGGCTTCAAATCTTACCTAGATTTATATTTTCATACTTATATTTCACCTATATATTCTTGTAAATATTCCAGATTCCCAATACTATTAGTCATCACGCAGAATGATTCCTAACCCAAATCGAACCTGTTATTAACCCTAACCATACACTGTTCCCTCAATCTAACTTTACAGAAGAGCAGGCCCAGAGTTGGTCTTTCAATACAGGAATGTAGGAGATCTTCCACATGCTGAGAAACTCAAAGATCCATGTAGAAATGAACTCTGGAGAAGTTGTAGGCAGCTATGAAGGACCTGAGAGAGCAAAAGTCATCTTCAATGGCAAACAACCTTGTCAGGATGAAGGGTTTTGTCTGTATCAGTCTCTCTGTTCTTAATATAGAGAAGATGGACCAAACCAGGCCTGTTTGGAGAGCTGTTCCCTGGTGCCTATGGTTGATATACCATTCTAACTTGTGAAAGTGTCACAGTAAGTAGGGGCAGCCTCCATCTCATGGAACACTTGGAAGCAACTCTTAGGACCAAGTGGTTGCCAAGGCAGTTAGCTCATTCAGTTCCTAAAGGAAGTGACCTACATCTCTTCCTTGGTGATGGAACTCTCTGAACTTGGGATCCAGGAAGCCAGGCACTCAGAGCCAGTTGCAGTACTAGTCCCAGTGGACTCACTTGTTTGGATTTACCAAGGAAAGAGTCAGTCTTTCTTGCTACCTGCTGATGTAAGGATGGAAAAAGCCAGAAGAGCTCTGAAGAGGGGCCTTTACTGAGAAAGCAGGTAGTGGCTAACCGCTGGCTCCAGACAACTTCACAGTGTTGGCCAAGGAGACCAGACCCGAGACAGGACAGGCCATTTCAGGAAAACATAGTAGGGCCCACCAGTCATAGGACACTCTGGATAGTCACAGACATACTAGGGGGAAGGTGGTGCCTTTGTGGGTGTGGGTGTGAGTTTGTGGTTTTGTCTCATGTTCTGAGAATAGGTAAGAAAGGCGGTTTGTTTGGTTTGGAGTGGACAAATTCTAGTATGACTTATGACAAGGTGAGTGTTTCTATATCTGTGTATCCCACTGTGTCCTTCGTTGTAGACATTAGAAAAGAGAATGCATCACGGATGTGTCCTGTCTAGTAGAAAGCTTCCCAGCATTCATCCTACCCTATTTATGAATGGACTGTCACTTGCCTTAGGGATGGGCAACACCTACTTCCTTCCTAAGTCCCTGTTTTCATCAGGAATTCTGGCCACTCTCCAAAATAGGCTCATGGTTTTGTGTGCAAGATATGTACCACCTCCAAGCTCTGGGACATGGCCGTGCACTGGATAGCTGAAGGGAATGGGGAGCATCTCAGAAATCTCAGATATCAGTGTGACCAGAAAAATATCAGTGGAGAAACACTGCTTTGGGCCTTTTGCTTAACTATTGTTCTGTTGCCCTGAATCTCAGGAAGGTTTTTGCCTCAAGCCACCACTTTGTGAAGCGTGAAGAAAACAGTTTTTAAATGGAATTGAATAGGCATCACCTGTGGCTCTTTGCTTAATTGCTTTGGAAAGGGACTTGTCTAAATCAGGTTCTTGGCCCTGTGTTAGGCCGTGGATTAGATTCTCAGCACCTGATGGATCCAAAGAATGATCCCATGTGTACATCCAAAACCAAAATAGCAAAAAGTTCAGTCATTGTGGATGAAGTCTCTTGCCTTCCTCTGTTAGGTTACTGATCTCCATCAAGTGAGAATAGGGATCCTTTCTTTCAAATGAGCTCTTCAAAGCCCTGCAGAGGCTAGCCCATAGGTGCTTGGGTTTTCTCATGACTCCACTATACCTGACAGTCATTAGGCCTCAAATTGGAGAAGCAGAGCAGTATTAAAGGCAAGCCTATTTGACCACTCCTGGTTCACAGAAAGGGTGTCCAGCCCACCATGACTTTAGCCAAATGAGGGGAAAGGGACCTTATTTTGGACACTGTCTTGGGCTGCACCCCTCATGGAAAACTCCAGCCATAGGTAATGATGAGTGTCTATGTGGAAGAATATGAGGGCGATGAAGGAGTGTTTTGGTTTTAATTGTGGTCATTTGCGTGGCAGTTGAATGAGATGACTGTGTCCATCTGGGCTTGAACTCTGGAGTGATTCCCCTTAGAAAATGAGTTCTGGTACTGAACTCAGAGAAGTATTGTCATGAATTTTGTTGGGATTTTAGCAGGCCACGCATGAGAGTCACCCTTGGAAACTGAGATCTAGGCCCAGGGTGGCTTTCCACAGAGCACTGGGTATCTCATCCAGGATATCACATGATTTATTCTGAAATAATTGGCAGCCATAGTTGAAAGTCAAAACACACATGGACCTTACATTGTAGAACTCAATGTACCTGGCTTCATGTGACCTTTGGCCACTCTTTGGGAAGCCTTGCCTGTGAGAGTCCTCCAGAGCTTTCATTGAAATTAGCTTCCTCAACACTTAATGGTCCCTGAATGATTTTAACCCACAGTGCCTCCAACTTCATCCTTGAAAAACGGGGAAGATATATACCATGAAATGTTTTAAATTCCCATGACCATGTGGCACTTGAGAACCTTTGGATGTCCTGCTGCTGATCTTGAGTGTTCCAGCAAAAGCGTTGATTGACTGTGTTTCATTTAAATGGTGTAGAACAGAGATGCCAGTAAGTTGGAGCCTGCTGAGTAGTGGGCCTATTGCAGTGGTGTGCAAGTGTGTGATAAAGCATTTGTGGTGGGGCCATGTGAATGTGCTATTGGCTTTTAAATGGCTTGGGACTGACATGGTGCAGCCAGCAGACCCTTATATGTAAAGGCATCTTGTTATTTGGAGAGATTTCAGGGCAATTTTCAGAATCAGGTTGCTATGGACAAGGGGGCAAGCTATGTTGGATAGAAGCCTGGTTGGTGCTTTCTCCTGCAGATCCTGACCCACCACACATGACAGAACTCCCTCCAGCACTGTCTCCCAGTTGAACTTGTTGTATTTCATGAAGCGAATACCAAAGTCCCAGTGCAACACCAATAAAAACCACGAAAAGTGGAGGAATTCCAAATAGCTTCACAGTCCACATGGGAAGAAACTTAGCCTCCAGTGGCACCAGTTTACCTACAAAGAGAGAATTCAGCAATGCTGCCTGAAGTTCAATGTAAAATAAGAAACCATGTCCTCCAGATCACATAGATGCAGACCCAGCTTTGATGGTCTAACTAGAATGGAAGCTAATGCTCCTGAGAATAGCATATATTTCAAGTGCCCAATCTTGGAGGCAGTTTCTCAAAAAGTCTATAGGCCAACAGAGCTCCATGTTTGTGGAGTGTTTACCCACACAGGTAATGTCAAGTCATTGTTCTGGATGAGAGTGGGAATAATTTTGTGTAGCACATATTGCATAAACATTGGATTCCTTATCTAATTTTCCATTCGAAATACTGAAACCCTGACACTAACACATACCCTACTAGACTCTGACTACTAATCCTAATATGAGGGAGAAAAATAACCCAAACAAAATAGGAATACAAGCAGATCAGAGGAGGCATGGTGTATATTTGGACTTTCCTTTTGCATTTCATAGGGTAGGAGTTATATATCTAGTCAATTTTTTGTTGGAATAGGTCTCTATGTGTTTTTAAGTTAAGAAATATGTGAATTCTTGTCTGCGTTTCTCTGTAGCTTATTCAGCACATGTATATTTATATATGCACATATAGAATCCTTCCTGGTATGAAACATGCATACTTGTGAGGTGGCTGACTTGGCAGATACAAATTGTGAGAAGAGATCACTGCTCCTAAACAGTGTTGGAACTGAAAATTCAACCTATGGGTTAGCTTCCTAGTTGAATAACACTATACGTAAATCCATGATCAGTAAAAAGAATATTTTTGGATCTGTGGATAATATATATTTCGTGGTGAATTTCGATTGGCATATATATTGCTCTTTTTAATATCTCTGTGTGTGTGTTTGTGTCTGTGTGTGTATATATATATGTATATACACACACACACAAGAAGTATATATATATATATATATATATATATATATATATATATATATATATATATATATTCTCCAGATTTTTCAAAATATGAAATATATGTGTCTTATACCCACTCCGTAAATTCATTCATATTCATGTATATGGATTTATAATGAACTTTTCACAAGATTATTCTCAGAAATATTCATCCCCCTGAAATACATATTTGTTTCCAGTACTGAAAACTAACTTCAGTTAATGTTGCATACAAATACTAATATTTATACAGTAACTGACCCAGTTTAACCTCAATGCAAGTAGATTCCTATGGGACATGTTGTGTATTTTAATGTTCATTTTTATTCAACACTGGTACATTACTATTTCTTCAATTTATGCACATCATAGGATATATATTTCATCCACCAGTTAGCAAACTTATAGGCATTTGTTTCACTTTCAATCACTTCCTGCTTCAGAGCACATGGATTCCTCCGTGTTTCTTGAATGGTCTTTTCATGAGACTTCTTTCCAAACACATTATTTTAAATTTCCATAATCAGTTTTGAAGCAAAACTCACAGACTCTTCATGATAAACCATAAACCTAATATTACCTTTAGATGTATCAGTGGTTGGAATGAATGTATGTGTATCAATATAAGATTTCCTTTATATTTTCAGATATAAATTGAATGCATTATTTAAATTTGGAACCCATTATATTATTTATTCACAGTATGGTCTATTCTTGCATTATCTCTATATTCATAGTCACAGGGTACACCTATTTGTACACCCAATACTAATTTGTACATCTTCAAAATATTGCTCCCAGAAATGGTGGAAGATATACTCAAGTCACCTTATCTACATGTACATTTTATCACAGTAATATTCTGGACACGAAAAGCAAAGGTCACACTTATTATTTTACCAATGTAATGGTCAGGCGAGTGTCAGAGGAAGAGACCACAAGAGACTGTCTCATGCAACAGCCAAGGGTTTATGGGGGTCCAGCATGCTGGGGCTCAGAGCTCCCTTGAATAGAGCAGAGAGCCCTGAGAACAGCTTAAGCAGAGCTTATATACTTTCCTTGGAGAGGGCAGGGAGGGAAGATTATTGATGGCTCAGGGCGAGTGGGCAGTTTGCATGCAAACAGGTGAGGGAGTACATTCTGCAGTTTTGCAGTTGGTACAGCACATTCAGGGAACAAGATTAGCAAACAGTTCTCAAGATATCCAGAATGTTTTGTTAAGCATACCAAAAAATTGGAAGTGACAAGTACCTATTTTATTAACCTTTCATTCCCCACTTCTTCTTTTGGTTACTTTTAATCATTAAAGTGATCATTGGGGGTGTCACATTTTATGTCTGCTAGTGTGGTATATTGTTTTCTTATTACCATAAGTTTAACTTGTCCAATTTGAGCTTGGAAAAAGGAAACTACACGGTTGAGCAAACAGGGTCTCACAGTTAGCAATAATATGAGGTTTATTAATGGACCAGCCAGGGCTGATAAATGCGTAGTTAACCAGAGGGACTCTGTGAACCAAGACTCAAACCACCCTTTTGGGGCCTCTCTCTCTTGTTGATGCTCTACAAGGCGTCTTCTTAATTTAATCATAGATTCTTTTACAACTCCAGTATGGTCGGCATAATAACAACATTCTTCACTCAATGCAGGACAAAGGCCCCTTCTCTCAATAAGAGGAGGTCGAACCCTCGCCTGTTCTGTAAAACAACTTCAGAGAGAGAGGTTAAAGATTCCTGTAAAGCTGTGATGGAGGTTTTTAATATCTTTAAGTTTTGGTCTATTGCTACTTCTAATTGGGTCATTTGTTGTGTCCCATGGACTAGGGCAGTGGTTCCTGTGCCCGCCGCTGCAGCAACTCCTATTCCTAATAGGATGGAGAAAGTGAGGGATACGGGTTCCTGGTGGAACCAGGTTGTATGCCCCCCTATTGGAACTTTAAATGATCCTGCGTCATGATAGAGGACTCTGGGAAACATCTGCACCATTACATACTTAATCAGAGGAAGAGACCACAAGAGACTGTCTCATGCAACAGCCATATGTTGATCATTTTATGAAAACATAAACAATGTTTAAGTATATGGAATTATACTGTTGTAAGGACGGACAAGGCAAGGCACCTAAGATAGCACAGAAGACAGGGAAACAGTCCTATTTGGTTGTAACCAGATTTAGAGGGCATTGCTTCTGTTGTAATCTTTTAATCCCCTGAACCCCAAGTTTAGGTAGTTTCAGAATTTTGTACCCAACATGTAACGTAAGGGGCTCAGAAATTCACAGTCTGCAGAAGTTCACAAAAAGCAGTTTTTGTTTCTGTTTTTTTTCCTCTGCTCTGGGAAATTTAACTTTTAAAGGACACCTGGTAGGGGGAGAGCTTTTTTCTTCTTTTTTTTTCTTCCTGCCAGCTGTTACCATGGAGCCCAGTTGGTAACTTCTTTATCTTAGAAATGTAGCCATCTCTGGAAGCCCCAGCTCAACGCCAGAGGCCTTGTTCACATATTTTGTGAAAAAATAGTAAGGGGGTGTCTAGCTTAGGAGTGCTGATTTTTCCAGCCAGTGGCCAAGTAGAACAAAGCAACACAAAAAGAGGAAGTTTATCTACACTGAACTCTTGTATAGGGCCTCTGTTGCTGAAAGTCCTAAAGTCAGCCATGATCAAGGCTTCTGGAGAAGGCCATTTAAGATTTTTCTGTGGGATTGGAACAGAGGGAAAGACAAGGAAGGTGGGGGGTGAGAGCAGCTCCGTGGTTCTGAGAATGAGGAAAAAGAGATATAAAAGAATAATGGGAAAGGGGTTTGGGATTTTCCTGGCAATAAAACTTGAGCAGTAGAACAGGTAGAGCAGAGGGGAGGATGGGAGTGAGTATCCCAAAAAGCCTTTGAGGGACTTTAAATTCTTTGTAACCTGTTTTCAGTGATGACAAAGCAACTTTAAAGGCCATTTTCATTACATCTTGGATAGCCGTCTTAGGGCACACCTCAGCTGGTTTGAGCTTTGTGTTAGCTGGTAAGAGGACCTGGTGGGACCCGGTGCGTGCACTGACAGGAGAAGAGAGGAGTGAGTGGGTGGAAGGGTACCTCAGTACCTGCTACCTCAGCAAGGAGGCAATGGTATGAGATCCAGCGGAGGTTTTTGTTTTTGATCCAGTAATTGGAGGGGAGAAATCAGGTTGCTCATGTGAGAGTGACTGCAGAGAGTCTGGAGCAGAAGGCGGGGGGTGAGGATCTATTGGAGAAGCATAGTTCAGGATGTGAGCAAAGGAGGGAAAAGGCATTAACATAGGGGAATTTCCTTGGAAGGAAATTCCCAATTGATGGATCTTTTTGAACACTTGCCGAAGTTGAAAAAGTCACACAGAATTTGAGGATCTGGAGACCCCTCTGGGGGCCATCAGTTTTGGTTGTCTAATTGGTAATATGGCCAATGCTGTGTACTGAATTTGATGAGGAGTTTGGGTTCCACCAGGCAGCCCCTGTATGCTCACATCCCCATTATTTTCAGAAGAAGTCCGCTTTTCCCCCACACAGCCATGGCTGTTTGTGGCTTTGATAGTCTGCCGGGCAAACATAGTATTCTAGGCTAGCCAACCTGCATCTGGCTCGCGTGTCCCTAGATCCATAATGTTTGTTTCCATTATCTGTGGTACAGTAGGGATTTAATGGAATTTTAGTTGAATCCTCTTCATCAGAGATATCCCAATATGAAAGACGTATAGCCAGCTGACAAATTCTGGGTGGAGAGATGGCCACCAGGTCCCTAAGGGGGCTGTATGCGAGATAGACCATACTTCTTGTCTAGTAAGATTTGTGATCAGCCATCGCTCATGAACGGGCTGATGAGGGTAAGGACTACTGGTGGACAAGGGGAGAGTCTATAGCCTTATCCACATGGCGAATATGCAATTTGAAAGGGTTTCCAGTCTTTTCCAGTTTTTCAGCCAGAGTCTGGACAGGGCGCAGGCTTGAGATAAGAATTAGGATCCAGGAATTGATTCCTTCTACATTTACCACTGTAGGTTTTATAAGTAGCACCTGGTATGGTCCTGTCCAGCGGGGTTACAGGGATGACACCTCATGTTGTCTTATGTAGAGGATGTCTCTTATTTGAAATCGATGTGCAGTCCCCTCTTCACCAGGTTGGTAGGCAGTGGCCAGCTGTTTCAACAGGTATCGCTGAGTTCTTTCAAGAGCTTTAAGTCTGTCAAACAAGGGGTTGTGGAGGGGATCACTAGGTCTTAGAGTTGGGGTTAGGTCCCTTACTGGAGGAGGGGCTCCATAAAGAATTTCATAGGGGGTGAGGTTACACAAAGAAATAGAGGGAGTATTTCTTGCATGAAACAGTGCATAAGGCAGGAGCATAGTCCAATCTTTTATGCCGCTCTCTAAGCTTAATTTCGTTAAGGTCTCTTTAATGGTTCTATTTATTTTTTTTACCTGTCCTGAGCTATGGGGTCTATAAGCACAATGTAACTTCCAATTTATCCCCAGTGTCCTGGCTAACCCCTGACTTACCTGGGCCATGAACGCCGGGCCATTATCAGACCCTATTACCTTAGGCAGGCCATGTCTTGGAAAAATATCTTTCAGGATCTTCTTGACCACCAATTGTGCCTTTTTTTGTGGGGAAGGCTTCAATCCATCCTGAAAATATATCTACAAAGACTAGGAGATATTTAAGTCCATACCTTGCTGGCTTAATTTCAGTAAAGTCCACTTCCCAGAATTGTACTGGTCTGGTTCCTAATAGGTGCTTTCCTGCGGAAAGCTTGGAAAGATAAGCATTAACCTATTGACAGACCGGACAGACTTTTGTTACCTGTTCAGTTATTTCCTTTTGCTGTGAGTGGGTTAGTGGAAAACTTTGTTCTTGATCCTTCAGGAATGCCTGCAGTTTCTTTGAACCAAGGTGTGTGAATTAATGTACATTTTTAACGTAGTGTAGGGCTTTCTGCAATTGCAGGCTTGGCTCTGTCAAGTTGAGGAATTCAGTGCCAGTGTCGTTAGATGTTATCAAAAGCGTTCTGGTGCTCAGGGGTCCATTGGAATTGGGTATCTCCATTTAACAGCGGGTATAAAGAAGAAGTTAAGGACGCAAACACAGAAATCCATAACCTGCAAAACCCAGTAGTCCCAAGAAACTCTCTGTGTTGTCTGCTGCTAGATGGGGGTGGTATCTGCACAACCGTTTGTTTTCTGGGCTCAGTGAGCCATCGTTTACTGCCCCTAAGGGAATAGCCCAGGAAGATTACTTCTTGCTGGCAAATTTGGGCCTATTTGGCAGAAGCTCTATACCCGAGTTGAGCAAGCTCATATAATAGTGCTTGGGTCCCAGACTCACAGTTTTCTTTGGTGTTGGCTGCCAGTAGCAGGTCATCCACGTATTGAAGCTGGGTGACTTTGGGGTGTGTAGTTCTGACGTTGTTGAGATCTCTGTGGAGGGCTTCATCAAAGAGAGTGGGAGAGTTTTTGAACTCCTGTGGGAGTCTAGTCCAAGTTACTTGATCAGACGTTCCAGTTTCTGGGTCTACCCACTAGCAAGCAAACAGCAACTGACTATCTTTATGCAGAGGCAAACAAAAGATAGCATCTTTTAAGTCCAGAACAGTATACCATTTCTGCTAAGGGTTCAGAGTGATAAGCAGATTGTACGAATTAGTTACCGTGGAGTGAATGTCCTGCACTCTGTTATTAATCTCTCTTAGGTCTTGAACGGGGGATAGTCCCCGGTTCCTGGCTTTTTTTACTGGGAGCAGGGGAGTCTTCCAGGCCGATTGACAGGGCCTTAGGACCCTAAGGCCAGATATTTCTGAATATGGGGCCTTATCCCATCTTTAGCTTTTCTGCTCAGAGGATATTGTTTGACATTGATTGGGGAGGCTGAGGTTTTTAACTCCACTGTTCTTGGAGGTTGTTTCACGGCTAGGCCTAACCTAGCCGTTTTTGCCCAGGTATCTGGGTAATCTGTTATCCATTTCTGGGGTAGCTTGCTTGTTTGAGCAGTCTTGGGGGGTGTGAAGAGTGGATGTTCATCTTCTACTGACATTTATAAAGCCAAGACTATAGGAGTTTTTACTGAAGGATTTAGAAATTTCATTTTGGGGCCTTTGGGGTTAAAAGTTGTTTTGGCCTGGAGCTTACTGAGCAGATCTCTGCCCATCAATGGGGCCAGGCATTCTGGGATTACTAGGAAGGAGTGATGGATTTTTCCTTTCCCCATGTCCATGGTCCTCTTAGTTGTCTATGTCTGATATTTACTGCCATTAGCCCTTTGAACTAGAGACATTTTATTTGATAGTGTGCCCAGTGGGGCCTTAAGGGCTGAGTATACTGCTGCTGTATCCACTTCAAAGTTTACCTGGGTCCTCTCCACTTCAAAAGTTACCCTGAGATCGGGGAAGGGATCTGAGCCCCGACGTTCTTAGTCATCCTTTTGAGTCAGAATGGCTGGCTGTCGTGGCTGTCTCTTTTCTAGGGCACTCTTTGGCCCAGTGACCTTTTCCTTTACAGTAGGCACAATGATCTGAGGCCAGGGGTGGCCTCTGGCGTGCGCCCAGGTTTCCGTTCCTGTCTTCCTGTTTGTTAATTTCTGGCCTATTTATTGTTGTGACCAGGACCTTAGTCAATGCCTTAGTCTGTCTTTTGCATCTCTCATCTTCCCTTTGCTCCCTTTCTTTCTCTTTGTTTCTCTCATATAGTATACTTTCTCGGCTTCTCTGACTAAATCTCCCAAAGTCATATCTTGTGATCCCTCTAAGAGTTGTAACTTTCTTTTAATATCCAGGGCAGCTTGCCCAATGAAGGCCATCATGACAGATGCCTTTTGATCCTCTGCCTGAGGATCAATAGGAGTAAATCTCCTATATGCCTCCATAATTCTCTCTAGAAACATAGAGGGATATTTATCAGGCCCTTAAATTATCTCTCTTACCTTGGCCAAATTAGGTGGTTCCCTAGCGGCCGATTGGAAACCCACTATTAGGGCCTGGCAATAAGTGGACAGATGCTCCCTACCTTCAAAGGTGTTGGGGTTTCAGTTGGGTCAATTCAAGGGGAAGCTGGCTTTGATTATGTTGGGAAGTTGTGTTGGTCACACATCTGGTCCGAGAATATATTTTTTAGCTTCCAGGAGGTTTTTCTCTCATTCCTCTGCCATAAAGAGAGTCCCTAGGATTTGTTGGCAGTCATCCCAAGTAGGCAAGTGTGAAAACCCCAGGGAGATCTTTGAGTTCTTTTAGCCGGGCCAGCTTCCTCCAGGGAGGGAGGGGCTGTGTGTGACGCGGGGGAGTCATCTGGAGGGCACTGGGCCGGCCTAACTTCCTCCAATGGCAGAGAAGCAGAGTCAGCAGGGGAATCACTTAGAGGTTGTTGGGGGTTGGGGACAAGGGCAGGGGATAAGAAGGAGGAGGAGAGTCCAGTAGAATCTTGAGACTCAGGGAGAACAGAGGGTGGAGGAGGAGGAGCAGAGGGTTTGAGAGATAGAATCGTGGTGGAAGGAGTAGGAGCGTAGGCAGGGACAAGGAAAGGCTTCACCCATGCAGGAGGAGATTTGCAGAGGTCCTGCCAAGTTAAGATATATGGCTGTTGATCTGGATGGCTATGTGGCCTCAGCTGAAAGACAATATCTCTGATTTTTCAAATTAGTGGGAAGTAGAAACACCCTTCTGGGGGCCATCCAACTCCAAAGGTGTGTCATTCTGAGGCACAGAGAGTCTGCCAGGTCCAGCGTTTTAATGAAAAAGAAAGATTCTGGGCCCTTAAGCAGACTTTGGTCCAGTGATCAAGGGTCAGGGAGAGAAGTGTTGAAGTGCTCTGTCCCAAAATGAGAGATACACAAACAGTGAAAGCAACGACATACTACACAGACAAGACAAGACAATAAAGACAGACAATGGACGTCCAATACTGAGACAAGGACTGAGTAGCCCTCAAAACCTGATGGGCTGGCAATACCGAATCCGAAACAAAATATCACAGAGTCGAGGAGACTATTGTTCCTTGATTTCCTGAGTCCTCTGGGGCGTCCCCCAGGGATGTGGCCTGTGGCTCTGTGACACGTCTGTCAGCCACCATCAGAGAGAGCTCATGCTCAACACCGATAGCGATTTTGCAAAACCCTAACCTGAAACCTGAAACCAGAAAGAGTTACCTTACTTACCCTGAAAGGAGCCCCTTGGGGGTCTTTCGTCCGCCGCTGCTGGATCTCGCTGGTGCCTCCAGATGTAAAGATCGGGTGAGCAACAGAGGAAGAGACCACCAAGAGAATGTCTCATGCAACAGTAAAGGGTTTATTGGGAGACCAGATTTCTGGGGCTCAGAGGTCACTTGAATAGAGCAGAGAGCAATGAAAACAGCTTAAGCAGAGCTTATATACTTTCCTTGGAGAGGGCAGGGAGGGAAGTTTATTGATGGGTCAGGGCAAGGGGGAGGTTTGCGTGCAAACGGGTGAGGGTGCGTATTCTGCAGTTTGGCAGTTGGGGACAGCACATTCTGGAAACAAGATTAGCAAACAGTCCTCAAGTTTCCAACAGTGTTTTGTTAAGCATACAGAAAAACAGGAAGTGACAAGTACCTATTTTATTAACCTTTCACCAATGCCTAAATGGAATGTGAGCCTGGTTTACTAAAAACATCCATGTCCACGTTGCCTAATGCTCTCAAATCAATCTTATTTGTGACTACATATTTGTTTCTTCCTAAGATTATATATTGAACCTCAACCCTGTTGAAAATGACTAATCCTATCACTCACTTTGTATTTTGCCTGATTTCCTAATGTCTCTATTGATATCTGCTTTCCTACATATTTTCCCCAGTTCATCATTGTGACTGACTCTTCACATGTGCTGACATTTACATTCACTCTCTATCCGAAATCCTATTGCTAAAGAACTTTTGGTCGAAATCCTATACTCACTCTTTTTTTCTAAATCTACTGACTATCTTCCTAATCCTACCAACTATACCTTTTTGACTGGATGATCTCTTCTACAATCAATCATCCAAGGTACAAGATCTTAAGCCATTGTATATTGATTTATCTGAGACATCTATGCAGAATATAATTCAAAGCTAAGTATTCCAATCAACAGCCCAATGCCCTTCTTGGATTCAAATCTTATCTAGATTTCTGTGTTCATACATATATTTCACCAATATATTCTTGTAAATATCGCAAGTTCCCAATACCATTGTTTGTTCCTCAGTATGATTCCTAACCCAAATCGAACCTGTTATTACCCTAAACATACACTGTTCCCTCAAACTAAGTTTACAGATGAGCCGGGACAGATTTTGTCTTACAATAGTAATGTAGGGGGTCTTCCACCTGCTGAGAACATCAAAGTTCCAGGCAGAAATGATACCCTGGAGAAGTTGCAGGCAGCTATGAAGGACCTAAGATATCAAAAGTCATATTCCATGGCAAGCAACCTGGTCAGTATGAAGGGATGTGTCTGAATCAGCCTCTCCTTTCCTATTGTAGAGAAGACTGATCAAACCATGCCTGGGTGGAAAGCTGTTCCCAGGTGCCTATGCTTGATATACCATTCTAACTTGTGAAAGTGTCACAGGAAGTAGGAGCAGCCTCCATCTCATGGGACCCTTGGAAGCAACTGTAAGTACAAAGTGGTGGCCAAGGCAGTGACTTCATTCAGTTCCTGAAGGAAGTGACCTCACCTCACTTCTTTGGTGATGGAAATCTCTGGACTTGAGATCCAGGAAGCCAGGCACCCAGAGCCAGTCCCAGTCCCAGTTCCAGTGGTCTCACTTGTTTGGATTTACCAAGGACAGAGTCAGTCTTCCTTGGTAACTACTGATATGAGGATTGTCAAATGCCAGAAGAGCTCTGAAGAGGGACCTTTCCTGAGAAAGCAGGTATTGGTTCACCACTGGCTCCTGAAAACTTTACAAAGTTGCCCAAGGAGACCAGATCTGAGACAGGACAGGCCATTTCAGGGGAACATAGTATGGCCCACCAGTTAGAGGACACTCTGGATAGTCACAGACCTACTTGTGTTAAAGAGGTGCCTTTTTGCGTGTGGGTGTGAGTTTGTGGTTTTCTCTCAATTTCGGAGAATAGGTAGGAAAGGCTCTTTGTTTGGATTGGAGTGGACTGTTTCTAATAAGTCGTTTGACAGGGGTAGTGTTTCTATGTCTGTGTATCCCACTGTGTCTGTGGTTGTAGACATTAGACAAGAGAATGCATCAATGCATGTGTCCTGTCTAGTAGAAAACTCTCCAGTATTTATTCTGCCTAATTGATGAATGGACTGTGGTGTGCCTTATGGATGGGCAACACCTACTAACTTCCTAAGTTAATGTTTTCTTCCTGAATTCTGGACACTCTCTAGTATAGGCTCATGGTTTTGTGTCCAAGATATGTACCATCTCCAAGATATGTGACATGTCCATATACTTGAGAGCTGTAGAGAATGGGAACATCTTAGAAAACTCAGATATCAGTGTGACCAGTAAACTCTCAGTGGAGAAACCCTGCTTTGGTTCATTTGCTTACCTATGGTTCTGTTGCCCTGAATTTCAGGAAGGTCTTTGCCTCAGGCCACCCCTTTGTGAAGCCTGAATAAAACAGTTTTCAAATGAAAATAAATGGGCATAACCTGTGGCTCTTTGCTTAATTGCTTAGGAAAGGGATGTGTCTGAATCAGCCTCTTGGCCCTGTATGAGGTTGTGGCTTAGATTCTCAGCACATGATGAATCTAAAGATAGATTCCATGTGTGCAATCAAAAGCAAAATGGCCAAAAATCTGTCATTGTTGATTAGTCTCTTGCCTTCCTCTGTTAGGTCCCTGACCTCTATCAAGTGAGAATAGGGATCATTTGGGTCAAATGAGTTCTTTGAAGCCCTGAAGAGATGCTTGTGTTTTCTTATGACTCCAAATCACATAAAAAATCTATCGCTGAGAATCAGTAGGCCTCAAATTGAAGAAGCAGAGCAGTATTAACGGCAGGTCTATTGGATCACTCCAGGTTCACAGGAAGGGTGTCCATGCCACCTTGACTTTAGGCAAATGAGGGGTAAGGGAGATTTTTTTGGACACTCTTTTGGGATGTGTCCCGCTTTGAAACCTCCAGCCACAGGTTATGATGAGTGTCTATATTTAATAAGATGAGGGCCATGTGGGAGTATTTTGGTTTAAATTGTGGTCATTCATGTGGCAGTTGGAAGAGATGACTGGATCCACCTGGGCTTGAACTCTGGTGTCATTCCCCTGAAAGACTGAGTTCTGGATCAGACATCAAAGAAGTATTGCCATGAATTGTGTTGGGATTTTCGGAGGCCACACATGAGATTCGCCTTTGGAATCTGGGAACTAGGCCCAGGGTGGCTTTCCACAGAGCACTGGGAATCTCAGCCAAGATATCACATAATTTTATTCTGAAAGACTTTGAAGCCATATTTACTAGTCAAAACACACATGGACCTCAATTGTAGACCTCAGTGGGCCTGGATTCTTGTGACCTTTTGGCCACTCTTTGGGAGGACTTGCCTGTGAGAGTTCTCCAAAACTTTCATTGAAATCAGCTTCCTCACCATTGAATGATTCCTGAATGAATTGAAACCCACAGTGCCTCCAACTTCATCCTTGAAAATTGACTAGATAAATACCATAAAATTTTTGAAATTCCAATGACCAGATGGCACTGGAGAACCTTTGGATGTCCTGTTGCTGATCATGACTGTACCAGACAGTGCATTGATTGACTGGATTTCATGAAAATTGTGGAGAACAGAGATGCCATTAAGTTGGTGCCTTCTTAGTAGTGGGACTAGAGCAGTGGTGAGCAAGTGTGTAATAAAACATCTGTTGTGGGGTCATGTGGATCTGCTATTGGCTTCCAAATCGCTGTGACTGACATGGTGCAGCTAGCAGACCCTTATACGTACAGACATCTTGTTATATGGAGAGGTTTCAGGGCAATGTTCAGAATCAGGTTGCTTTGGTCAAGGGGGCAACCTATGTGGTATACAAGCCCTGTTGGTGCATTATCCTGCAGACCCTGACCCACCACATTTGACAGAACTTCCTCCAGCATGGTGTCCCAGTTGAACGCATTGTATTTCCTGAAGCAAGTACCAAACTCCGATTGCAGCAGCAAGAAACACTGTGAAAAGTGGAGGATGATGAAATGGCTTCACAGACCACGTGGGGAGACACTTAGCCCCCAGTGGCCACAGATTACATACAAAGAGAGAATTCAGCACAGCTGCCTCATTTTCATTGTAAAATAAGAATCCATGTTCTCCAGGTCACATAGATGCATACCCACCTTTGATGCTCTCACTACAAAGAGAATTCAGCACTGCTGCTTCATGTTCATTGGGAAATTATAACCATATCCTCCAAATCACAGAGATGAAGACCCATCTTTGATGGTCTCACTATAAAGGAACCTAAAGCTCCTGACAACTACATGTATTTCAAGTCCCCAACCTAAAGGCAGTTTCTCCAGACGTCGTTAGGCAGGCAAATCTCCATGTTTGTGGAGTTTTTACACTGTCCCTTATTTTTGGAAACTGTTCTATCATCTCCAAGGTTGTGAACTCCTGAGCATTTTCTATTTCAGATATGTATTTAAAGATTTTCTAACTCTTCTCCTCTAATTGTGTCTTACTTGGGGCGAAGGTAATGTCAAGGCATTGTTCTGGATGAGAGTAGAAAAATTTTTTGTGAAGCACATATTTGATAAACATTGGATTCTTCTTCTTATTTTCCATTCGAAATACTGAATCCCTGACACTAACTCATACCCTACTATAATATGACTACTAATCCTAATATGATGGAGAAAAATACCCAAGCAGAATGAATATGCAAGCATTTCAGAGAAGGCATGGTGTATAGTAGGACTTCCCTCTTGCACGATAAAGGGTAGGTTTTATAAATCTAGTCAATTTTTAATTGAAATAGTCCTCCATGTGTTTTTAAAGTTAACAAATATGTGAATTCCTGTCTCCCATTCTCTGTAGCCTACTCAGCACATGTATTTTTATATGCACATATAGAATTCTACCTGGTATCACACGTACATTTTTATGAGTTGGCTGACTTGGCAGAAACAAATTGTGAGAAGAGATCTCTCCTCCTAAACGCTGTTGGAACTGAAAATTCAAACAATGGGTGAGCTTCCTAGTAGAACAATGTTATACATAAATCCATGTTTAGTAAAATAAATAATTTTGCATCTGTGGATGATTTATATTACATGATGAATTACGATTGGCATATAGATATTGATACTTTTTAATGTATTTTTTGTGGTTTTTTAATATATAAATATATATATATATATATATATAAATACATATATAAATATATATATATATATATATACAAATATATATATATATATATATATATATATATATATATATATTCACACTCTTCACATTTTATAAAATATGAAATATATGTGTCTTATATAACTCCATAAATTCATTTATGTTCATGTATGTGGATTTATAATCAACTTTTCACAAGATTATTCTCAGAAATACTCATCCACCTGAAATACATATTTGTTTCCCAGTTCTGAAAAGTAACTTCAATAAATGGTGCTTACATATCCTAATATTTCTAGAGTAAATGACCCAGTTTAACATCAATGCAAGTAGATTCCTATAGGACATGATTTCTATTTTGACGTTCATTATAATTCAACACTGGTACATTACTATTTCTTCAGTTTTTGCACATCATAAGATATATATTTCATCCACAAGTTCACAAATTTATAGGAATTTGTTTCACTTTCAGTCACTTCCTGCTTCATAACACATGTATTCCTCCATGTTACTTGACTGGTCTTTTCATGAGACTTCTTTCCAAACACATCATTTTCGATTTCCATAATCAATTTCGAAGCTAAACTCACACACTCTTCAAGATAAACCATAACATTAATATTACCATTAGATGTATAGCTGGTTGGAATAAATGTATGTATATCAATAAAAGATTTTCTGTATATTTTCACATTTCCGTTCAATGCATTATTTAATGCTGGAACCAGTTATGTTATTTATTCACAGTATGGTCTATTAATGCATTATCTCTATATTCAAAGACACAGTGTACACCTCTTTGTCCCCCCAATACTAATTTATACCTCTTCAAAATATTGCTCCCAGAAATGGTGGAAGAATTACTCATATCACCTTATCTATATATATATTTATATATATTTTTTATCACAGTAATATTCTGGACACAAAAAGCAAAGGTCACAATCATGATTGTATCAAACCCTAAATGGAAAGTGAGCATGGATTACTAAAACAACAATGTCCAGGTTGCCAAATGCTCTCAGATGTAAATCCTATTGGTGACTACATATTTGTTTCTTCCTAAGATTATATATTATAGTTCGAGCCTGTTGAAAATGTCTAATCCTATCACTCACTTTATACTTTGCCTGATTTCCTAATATCTCAATTGATATCTGTTTTCCTACATATTTTCCCCAGTTCATCATTGTGTCTGACACTTCACATTTGGTGACCTATACATTCACTGTCTACCCTAGACCCTATTGCTAAAGAAATTTTGGTCCAAATCCTATACTCACTCTTATTTCTAAACCTACTGACTATCTTCCTAATCCTACTGACTATTGCATTTTGACTCGATGTTCAATTCGACAATCAATCGTCCAAGGTATAAGGTCCTAAGCCATTGTATTTCAATTTATCTGAGACATATATACAGAAAATTATTAAAACCTAAGTATCCCACTCAAGGGCCCAATGCCCTTCTCGTTTCAAATCTTACCTAGGTTTCTGTTTTTATACTTATATTTCAGCTATATATTCTTGTAAATATCACAGGTTCCCAATACCATTATTCATCCGGCAGAGAGATTCTTAACCCAAATAAAACATGTTATTAACCCTAAACATACACTGTTCCCTCAATCTAACTTTACAAAAGAGGAGGGACAGAGTTGGTCTTACAATACTGGAATGTAGGGGATCTTCCACCTGCTGAGAACATCAAAGGTCCATGCAGAAATGACCCCTGGATAAGATATGGGCAGCTATGAAGGACATGAGAAAGCAAAAGTTAAATTCTATGGCAAACAACCTGGTCATGATGAAGGGATGTGTCTGAATCAACCTCTAAACATAGAGAAGATGGACCAAACAAGGCCTGTGTGAAGAGCTGTTCACAGGTGCCTATGGTTGATATACCATTCTAACTTGTGAAAGTGTCACAGAAAGTAGGGGCAGCCTGCATCTCATGGGACCCTTAGAAGTAACTGTTAGAACAAAGAGGTTGCCAAGGCAGTGATCTCATTCTGTTTCAGAAGGAAGTGACCTCACCTCACCTCCTTGTCGATGGAACTCTCTGAACTTGTGATCCAGGAAGAGACACACCCAGAGGCACTCGCAGTCCCAGTTCCAGTGGTCTCACTTGTTTCAATTTACCAAGGACAGAGTCAGTCTTTCTTAGTTCCTACTGATGTGAGGATGGCCAAATGCCAGGAAAGCTCTGAAGAGGGGACTTTCCTGAGAAAGTAGGTAGTGGCTCACCCATGGCTCCTGACTACTTCACAGAGTTGGCCAAGGAGACCAGATTTGAGACAGGAGAGGCCATTTTGGGGGAATATAATATGGCCCATCAGTCTGAGGACACTCCGGATAGTCACAGATCTACTTGGGCAAAAGAGGTGCCTTTGTGGGTGTGGATGTGTGTTTCTGGTTTTGTCTCATGTCCTGAGAATAGGTAGGAAAGGCTGTTTGTTTGGATTGGCGTTGACTGTTTCTAGTAAGTCGTTTGACAAGTCAAGTGCTTCTATATCTGTGCATCCCACTCTGTCCGTGATTGTAGACATTAGTAAAGAGAATGCATCAATGGATGTGTCCTGTCTAGTAGAAAGATTCCAGGCATTCATCCTGCCAAATTTATGAATGGACTGTGGCTTGCCTTATCGAAGGGTAACACCTGCTATCTTCCAAAGTTTCTGTTTTCTTCCTGAATTCTGGCCACTCTCCAGAATAGCCTCATGGTTTTGTGTCCAAGATATGTACCACCTACAAGTTCTGTGATATGGCCATGTTCTGGATAACTGACGGCAATGGCGAGCATCTCAGAAAACTCAGATATCAGTGTGACCAGAAAAGTCTCAGTGGAGAAACCCTGCTTTGTGCCTTTTGTTTACCTCTTGTTTGTTGCCCTGAATTTCAGGAAGGTCTTTCCCTCAGGCCACTCCTTTGTGAAGCCTGAAGAAAACAGTTTCAAATGGAAATGAATGGGATTCACCTGTGGCTCTTTGCTTATTTGCTTCGGAAATGGATGTGTCTGAATCAGACTGTTGGCCCTGTGTGAGGCTGTGGTTAGATTCTCAGCACCTGATGGATCCCATATTTTCATCCAAACCCAAAATGGCCAAAAGAGCAGTCATTGTGGATGAAGTCTCTCGCCTTCCTCTGTAAGGTTCCTGAACTTCATCAAGTGAGAATAGGGATCCTTTGGGTCAAATGAGTTCTTCAAAGCCCTGAAGAGGGAAGCCCATAGGTGCTTGGGTTTTCTCATGTTTCTAATTCACATAAAGAATCTAAACCCCACAGTCAGTATTCCTCAAATTGGAGAAACAGAGCAGTATTAACGGAAGGCCTACTCGATTACTCCTGGTTCACAGGAAGGTGTTCAGGCCACCCCGACTTTAGGCAAATGAGGGGAAAGGGAGCTTATTTTGGACACTGTCTTGGGCTGCGCCCCTCATGGAAACCTCTAGTCAGAGGTTATAATGACTGTCTATATGGAAGAAGATGAGGGCCATGCGGAAGTGTTTTGGTTTTAATTGTGGTTATTAGTTTGACGGTTGGAAATGATGACTGGCTCCACCTGGGCTTGAACTCTGCTGTAATTCTTTTTACAGACTGAGTTCTGGAACTGACCTCAGAGAAGTATTGCCATGAGTTGTGTTGGGATTTTAGGAGGCCATGCATGAGAGTCACCCTTGGAATTGAGATGTGTGCCCAGGAAGGCTTTCCACAAGGCACGGGGAATTTCAGCAAGGATATCACATGATTTTATTCTGACAAACTTGGCAGCCATAGTTGAGAGTCAAAACACACATGGACCTCACATTGTAGACCTCAATGGGCCTGGCTTCATGTGACCATTTGGCCACTCTTTGAGAAGACTTGCCTGTGTGTGTTCTCCTGTGCTTTCATTAAAATGAGCTTCCTCAACATTTAATGGTTCCTGAATAAATTGAAAATCATAGTGCCTCCAAATTCATCCACGAACAATGGCTAGATAAATACCATGGAATTTTTGAAATTTTCATGTCCAGGTGTCACTGGAGAACCTTTTGATGTCCATTTGCTGATCATGAGTATACCAGACAATTCGTTGATTGACTGGGTTTCATGAAAAATGGTGTAGAACAGAGATGCCAGTAAGTTGGAGCCTGCTTAGTAGCGGGTCTAGAGCAGTGGTGGGCAGGTGTGTGATAAAACATCTGTGTTGGGGCCATGTGGATCTGCCATTGGCTTCCAAATGGCTTGTGACTGACATGGTGCAGCTAGCAGACCCTTATATGTTAAGGCATCTTGTTATATTGAGAGGGTCAGGGCAATGTTCAGAATCAGGTTGCTATGGGCCTGGGGGCAAGCTATGTGAGATAGAAGCCTGATTGGTGCATTCTCCTGCAGACCCTGACCCACCGCATGTGACAGAACTCCCTCCAGCATTATGTCCCAGTTGAACTCCTTGTATTTCGTGAAGCAAATACCCAACTCCCAGTGAAGCAGCAAGACACACCAGGAAAACTACAGGATGACCAAATGGCTTCACAGTCTACACGGAGAGACACTTAGACCGCAGTTGCCACAGTTTACCTACAAAGTGAGAATTCAGCACTGCTGCCTCATGTTCATTGAAAAATAAGATACCATGTCCTCCAGGTCACATAGATGCAGACCCAATTTTGGTGCTCTCACTACATAGGAAGCTAAAGCTCCTGACAACAACATATATTTCAAGTGCCCAAACTCAGAGGCAGTTTCTCAAGATGTCTTTAGGCATGCAGAGCTCCATGTTTGTGGAGTGTTTACCCTGTCCCTTACTTTTGGAAACTCCTTTACCACCTCCAAGGTTGTGAACTCCTGAGCATATTCCATTCCAGATATGTATTCCCAGATTTTCTAACTCTTCTCCTCTAATTGTGCATTACTTCAGGCGAGGGTAATATCAAGAAATTGTTCTGGATGAGAGTGGGAAGATTTTTGTGTAGCACATATTTGAAAACACATTGGGTTTATTTTCCTATTTTCCATTCGGAATAATGAATCTCTGACACTAACCCATACCCTACTAGACTCTGACTACTAATCCTAATATGATGGAGAATAGTAACGTAACTCAAACAGAATAGAAATACAAGCAGTTCAGAGGAGGCATGGTGTATATTTGGACTTCCCTTTTTCATTATATAGGATAGGAGTTATAAATAAGTCAATGTTTATTGAAATAGTTCACCATGTGTTTTTAAAGTTAAGAAATATGTCAATTCCTGTCTCTCTTTAGCCTTTTTCAGCTCATGTATTATTATATGCACATATAGAATCCTACCTGGTATCACACGTACCTTCTTCTGAGGTGGGTTACTTGGCACATACAAATTGTGAGAAGAGATCACTCCTCCTAAACGCTGTTGGAACTGAAAATTCAACCTAAGTGTGAGCTTCCAAGTTGAACAACATTATACATAAATCCATTTTTAGTAAAATGTATATTTTTGGATATGTGGAAGATATATATTTCATGATGAATTTCGCTTGGCATATATACTGCTTCTTTTTAATGTCTGTGTGTGTGTGTGTGTTTGTGTGTGTATATATATATATACTCTCCAGATTTTTCAAAATATAAAATATATGTGTCTTATTATACACTCCCTAAAATCATTCATATTCATGTATGTGGATTTATAATCAACTTTTCACAAGATTATTCTCCAAAATATTCATACACCTGAAATTCATATTTGTTTTCTAAAACTGAAAACTGACTTCAGTAAATGGTGCATACAAATCATAATATTTCGTCATTGCAAGATGGCCACGAATAGAGTGCATCACACCAAGTGTACTGCACCACTGCACAGGTGAATAACGAGTTAGAGTGACAAAAAAACTATCTTGTTAGGAAATTACAGCAAAATGGGGGTGCACCAAAACCTAGAAGAAGGATTTCTAGCACCATGGTCCGGTAATTGAGTCTCAAACACGAGCCAAATGTGCGACCCGAGATCCCATTTGACTGATCCGCGCGGCCCACCCAGTGGCTAAAGACAGTGCGGCACCACCGAGATGGGTCCAATAAGCAGGGAGAAACGTTGATAAGGATTCTGTGGAATCCTGCCGGTAGAGCCCCCACTGAGCCCTGAGCTGAGTTCAGGATTTCAGACAGGGAAGGAAGCGGTACAGTTCTATCTCCCACAATGGAAACTCTTCCAAGGAAACCAATGGCCATCATCTTGGAGAGCTGAAGTAACCTCAGCCACTCTCCTACAGATTACAACAATAAAACAGGAGTGTGTTATTCAGCTCATCTCCCATATATCGGGGAATTCGCATAAAATCTCTCCTAGGATTTCCGGGGGAGAGATTATCAGAGCGAGCCTGCATAAAGATGGGGGAAAACAAGAGGCAACTGACCTTCAACTCCCCCTCTCATCAACTGTGAAAATAAAACCTGTCTAACCAGTGCTGGGGGAGGGGCAAGTGGAAAAAATCAAAACAATAGAGTGTCTGGCTTCCCAATAGACACCCTCCACAACCAACAAACGGCAGGCCCAGAGTACAGTTTGAACTGCCGAGAGCCATCACTCAGGGGAAATCTGGTCTTGCAGGAAAAACCAGGACTAGAAGGAGAAACCAGAGGACTAGAGGCCAGGCCCTTGTGACTGGGCAGCGGGAGACTGCAGGCCCACAGGCGACAGTCCACCCGCTGCCCGCGTGACTAGGCGGCTTGAGAACGCCCTGCCGCCGGCGACCGACCGCACCACTGGGTGGCTAGAGATCGCCCGCCCGCCAGTGACAGCCCACCTGCTGCACAAGTGACTGGGCAGCTGGAGACCGCCTGCCCGCCGGCCACCGACCGCACGACTGGGCAGCTGGAGACCGCCTGCCCGCCAGTGACCCGGAGCTGAAACCAACAAGTGACAGTACAGTCCCACCCCCCTATACGGACACCTCAGCAAGGAGCCTTGGGCCTGCCAAAACAGAGAGGTGACGTCACTGGAGCTCAGCCTTCGGAATTTCTTCCAAGCGGAATCCACTTTAGCATGCATAGTCTACCAACACAAAGGAGAGACAACAGAGACATACAACACCAAAACAAATCTCTAGAATAAAGCAGAAACACAGCAATCAAATAGAGCTGGAAAGTAACGTGAACATCATGAAAAAACAATGGAATAAAAGGAGTACAAACAATGCAGGACAACTTAATTCTACAGGAGGACCTAGAAGCACCAGAAACAGGGATAGGGAAAGAAATCAAGGCATACTTAACTCAGATGGAAAGAAATATTAGAGAAGACATGAGGCAGCAAGTCCAAGGAATAAAAGTATATTTTGAAAATGAATTAAACAAACAAATTCAAATGGCAAAAAATGAGCTTTACCAAAAAATAGAGATCTTAAAAAAATTCAAACAGTAATTCTAGAAATGCAGAAACTATAAACCAAATTAAAAACTCAAACAAGAATATTACAAATAGAGTAGATCAAGTAGAAGTCAGAAAATCAGAAAATGAAGACAAAGTTTATCAACTTGAAAAGAATATAGTCAACACAGAAAAGATGCTTAAATCTATTCAAGAGATAAGGGATGTCAAAAAAAAAACTTGAGAGTCATCGGGATAGAAGAAGGCATAGAGATTCAAACCAAAGGAATGGACAACATATTAAATGAAATAATTCTAGAAAACATCCCAGAGATGAAAGATGGATTGGATTGCCAAATCCTGGAAGCCTACAGGACCCCAAACATTCAAAAACATAATAGACCAAATCCAAGACATATAATTATGAAGATAGCCAACATACAGAACAAGGAGACAATATTAAACGCTTATAAGAGAAAGGAGGCAGATTACATTCAGGGGTAAACCAATTAGGTTAACAACTGATTTTTCATCACAGACTTTGAAAGAGAGAAGATCCTAGAACAATGTATTTCAAATGCTGAAAAATAATGGATTCCAACCAAGAACACTGTACCCAGCAAAATTAAGCTTCAGATTTGAAAATGAAATTAAAGTCTTTCATGATAAACAAAAGCTAAAAGAATATGCAGCCAGAAAACCAGCACTGCAAAGCATTTTGAGCAAAATACTAGAAGAAGAAGAATTGAAAAATAGTGCCCAAAACTAACAGCAGGAGGTATTTCAGTAAAGGGGGAGGAAAATAACCAAAAAAGTAAAAACTAGCCAAACTAAAATATAATAAATAAATAAACATGACTGGAAGTACAAATCATATTTCAATTGTAACCTTAAATGTTAATGGCCAAAACTCACCAATCAAGAGACATGGGCTAGTAACGTGGAAAAAAAAATCCAACAATATGTTGTCTTCAGGAGACCCATATTATAGGAAAAGACATACACAGGATGAAGGTAAAAGTTTGGGAAAAATCATACCACTCACACGGCCCTCGGAAGCAAGAAGGAGTGGCCATACTCATATGGAATAAAATCAACTTCAAACCTAAGTAAATCAAAGGGATAAAGAAGAACACTATATTCTTTTAGAAGGAACCATCCACCAACAAGACTAACAATTATCAATTTGTATGCACCAAGCAATGGAATTGCAACGTTCTTAAAACAAACTCCCCTCAAGTTCAAGAGTCACATAGACTACAACACAATAATTATGGGTGAATTCAACACACCACTCTTGGCATTGGACAGATTCTCTAGAGAGAAACTGAATAAAGAAACTATAGAACTCAACAGCACAATCGATAACCTAGACTTAACAGACATATATAGAATATATCAACCATCATCAAGTGGATACACGTTCTTCTCAGTAGCAGCACATTGATCCTACTCAAAGATAGACCATATATAATGCCATAGGGCAATTCTTAGTAAATATAAAGGCATGGAAATAATACCATGCACCATATCTGATCATAATGGAATGAAACGGGAAATCAATGATAAAAGAAGGAAGGAAAAATCCTGCATCACATGGAAAATGAACAACATGCTACTGAATGATCAATGGGTAACAGAAGACATAAAGGAGGAGATAAAAAAATTCTTAGAGACAAATGACAATACAGACACAATGTACCGGAATCTATGGGACACAGTGAAAGCAGTTTTAAGAGGGAAATTCATTTATTGGAGTCTTTCCTCAAAAAAAGAAAAACCAGCAAATAAATGAACTCATGCTACACCTCAAAAACCTAGAAAAGGAAGAGCAAAACAACAGCAAATGTAGTAGAAGACAAGAAATAATCAAATTTAGAGAAGAAATCAACAAAATTGAAACAAAGAAAAACATTGAAAAAATTGATAAAACTAAAAGTTGGTTTTTTGAAAAAATAAATAAGATCGACAGGCCCTTAGCCATACTAATGAACAGAAGAAGAGAGAGAACTCAAATTACTAAAATACGGGATGAAAAAGGCAATATCACAACAGACACTACAGAAATAAAGAAGATAGTTAGAAAGTATTGTGAAACACTATATTCCAATAAAATTGAAGATAGTGAAGGTATTGATAAATTTCTTAAGTCATACGATCTGCCCAGATTGAGTCAGGAAGACACACACAATTTAAACAGACCAATAACAAAGGAAGAAATAGAAGAACCATCAAAGGACTGCCAACCAAAAAAAACCCTGGACTCGATGGGTATACAGCGGAGTTCTACAAAACCTTCAAAGAAGAACTAATACCAATATTATTCAAGCTATTTCAAGAAAAACAAAAAGAAAGAGCTCTTCCAAATTCATTCTATGAGGCCAACATCACCCTGATCCCGAAACCAGACAAAGACACTTTAAAGAAAGAAAACTACAGAACAATATCTCTAATGAACTTGGATGCAAAAATTCTCAATAAAATCCTGGCGAATCGAATACAGAAGCATATCAAAAAAATTGTGCTTCATGATCAAGTAGGATTCATCCCTGCGATGCAAGGCTGGTTCAATATATGGAAATCAATAAATGTAATCCACCACATCAATAGACTTAAAGACAAGAACCATATGATCATCTCCATTGATGCAGAAAAAGCATTCGACAAACTATAGCATCCCTTTATGTTCAAAACACTATAAAAACTAGGGATAAAAGGAACTTACCTCAACATGGTAAAAGCTATATATGCTAAAAATCAGGCTAGCATCATCCTAAATAGAGAAAAGCTGAAGAAATTCCCTCTAAAATCTGGAACAAGACAGGGATGCCCTCTATCACCACTTCTATTCAATTAAGTTCTAGAAATACTAGCCAGAGCAATTAGACAGACAAAAGAAAATAAAGGCATAAAAATAGGAAAGGAAGAATTTAAATTATCGCTATTTGTAGATGACATGATAATATATTTAACAGACCCAAAAGGGTCTACAAAGAAACGGCTTGAGTAAATAAATGAATTCATCAAAGTGGCAGGATATAAAATCAACACACATAAATCAAAGGCATTTTTGTATATCAGCAACAAAACTTCTGAAATGGAAATGAGGAAAACCACTCCATTCACAATATCCTCAAATAAAATAAAATACTTGGGAATCAACCTAACAAAAGAGGTGAAAGATTTATATAATGAAAACTACAGAACTCTAAAGAGAGAGATAAAAGAAGATCTTAGAAGATGGAAAAATGAACCCTGTACATGGATAGGCAGAAATAACATTATCAAAATGGCAATATTACCCAAAGTTCTCTACAGGTTTAAAGTGATGCCAATCAAAATCCCAACAGCATTTCTTGTAGAAAAAGATAAAGCAATCATGAAATTCTTATGGAAAAACAAAAGACCCAGAATAGCGAAAGCAACTCTAAGCAGTAAGTGTGAATCTGGAGTTATAGCGATATCAGAGTTCAAACTGTACTACAAAGCAATAGTACCAAACACAGTGTGGTACTGGTACCAAAACAGGAAGGTGGACCAATGGTACAGAATAGAGGACACAGAAACCAATCCACAAAATTACAACTTTCTTATATTTGATAAAGGGGCTAAAAGCATGCAATGGAGAAAGAATAGCATCTTCAACAAATGGTGCTGGGAAAATTGGAAATCCATATGCAAATAAATGAAACTGAATTTCTTTCTCTTGCCATGCACAAAGGTTAACTCAAAATGGATCAAGAAGCTAGATATAAAATCAGAGACACTGCGTCTGATAGAAAAAAAGTTGGTTACGATCTTCATACTGTGGGGTCGGGCTCCAAATTCCATAATAAGACTCCCATAGCCCAAGAGTTAATAACAAGAATAAACAAATTGGACTTACTTAAACTATAAAGTTTTTTCTCAGCAAGAGAAACAATAAGAGAGGTAAATAGAGAGCCTACATCCTGGGAACAAATTTTTACCCCTCACACTTCAGATAGAGCCCTAATATCCAGAATATACAAAGAACTCAAAAAATTAAACAATAAGATAACAAATAATGTAATCAACAAATGGGACAAGGAACTGAACAGACACTTCACAGAGGAAGACATACAATCCATCAACAAGTACATGAAAAAATGCTCACCATCTCTAGCAGTCAGAGAAATGCAAATCAAAACCACCCTAAGATACCATCTCACTCCAGTAAGATTTGCAGCTATTATGAAGTCACAGAACAACAAGTGTTGACGAGGATGTGGGGAAAAGGGTACACTTGTACACTGCTGGTGGGACTGCAAATTGGTGAAGCAAACTTTGAAAGCAGAATGGAGATTCCTGGGAAAACTGGGAATGGATCCACCCTTTGAACCAGCTTTTGCCCTTCTCAGACTATACCCTGAGGATCTTAAAAGAGCGTACTATAGGGATACTGCCACATCAATGATCATAGTGGCACAATTCAAAATAGGTAGACTGTGGAAACAAACTAGATGCCCTTCAATATATGAATGGATAAAAAAAAATGTGGCATCTATACACAATGGAGTATTATGCAGCACTAAAAAATGACAAAATCATAGAATTTGTAGGGAAATGGATGGCATTAGAGCAGATTATGCTAAGAGAAGGTAGCCACTCTTTAAAAAACAAAAGTCAAATGTCTTCTTTGATATAAAGAGAGCAACTAAGAATAGAACAGGGAGAAAGAACTTGAGGAAAAGATTAACATTAATCAAAGACGAGAGAGGAAAGCAAAAGGGAGAGAGAATGGAAACCATATGGAAATGGTAGGAGACCCTCAATGTTACACAAAATTACATATAAGAGGTAGTGAGGAGAAAGGGGGGTGGAATAGGGAGAGAAGTGAAAAACAGCAGATGAGGTAGAGAGGGAAGATGGGAGGGGAGGGGAGGGAAGATAGTAGGGGATAGGAAATGTAGCACAATACAACAGTCACTTATATTACATTTTGTAAAAATATGAATGTGTAACCATTGTGATTCTGCAACTTGTATTTGGGGAAAATTGGGAGTTCATAACCCAATTGAGTCAAATGTATGAAAGATGATATACCATGAGCTTTGTAATGTTTTGAACAACCAATAAAAAATAAATAAATAAAGGTTTAAATTTGAGTGGGAAGAAATCAGCTAAAAAAGAGTTGAGATGCATTCATTTTGCTAAGCAGAAACTTTGTTTTGTTTAGTTGTATCTATCACAATTTTATTGTACCAGAAAACTGGTTTTAAAAATGCACATAATTGAGATTAAAGGTTAATCCACCTACCCTCCTGAAAAATTCATAGTATTTCCTATATTTTTCATATTTCATTTTTTAGTGAATATTTTGTCATGGACCAGTTCTAGTCTTAGGCTATTCTTCCAGAATACTAACTCAACTGACAATTTGGTACAATGTGTTGGATTGTTCTTTTCATCTTTTATTTAATAGTTTCTAACTGATAATGTGTATTTTTTCTTATCTTTATTTGGACATACATACCCAACTGTATCTTTGCATTTTATGTTTTACTGGGAAAGAGACTCATCAAAAGCTCTGTATTATATGTATCAGTAATCAAACATTTAGAGATCGCAATTATTCTTAATTTTGCCTGAAAATATCTTTGTACCATTTTTCTTATAAAGATTTAGAATTATTAATACTGCCCCTACTGTAATAAGTAACTACTTACAAAAAGGATTAAACAATTGACTTTATATCAATTATGAATATGAAAATTACTAAAATAAGTATTTTTTAATTAACACACAATTGATAGAAATTGAAATCACAAGAAGGCCATTTGAAATGTCAGTGCATATGGTCCTTAAATAATAGGTTGTTCAAAAAAAAATTTCTCTAATTCATAAGAGTTAATATGCCATATTACAACTTAATGTGATATAAAACCTTAAATTATCAGTATTGAAAAATAAGAATGATACCTGTTAACTTAAACATGTTTATTTGATTTTCACTGTAAGATGTTAATTCTGGAAGACTTGAAAATTAAGAAAGACTTGGTATATATTATTTCTAAAAGGGTAATCAAAGTAATTTTAAATATATATGTATATATATGTAATACATGTGAATGAATATAGATGCATATGTATAATAAATGTATTGTAATATATCTATCAGGTGATTATAATTTTTAAATTTTCTCAAGAAAAAAGAATGACTATAAAATCAGTTTTAAATGTAAATTTCATAGCATACTAGTGTTTGTAATGACATGAGAGAAAAATACATAAGGAGGGAAAGTGAAAAAGAATAGAGAGAAGGGGGAAAACGATTAAGAAAGTGAGTAATGAAGAGGGTGAGGAGTGTTTGATGATAAGATAAAGTGGAGGAGCTGGGTTTCTGACTCAGTGTTAACATGCTTGTCTAGCATGTGTGAGGCACTGGGGTATATTCTCATCACCACATACAAATAAATAAAATGAAGGTCTATGAACAACTGACAAAATAAAAAATGAAAAAGGAGAAATATTACCAAAATTCCAAGTTTTTATGAATGTTAAATAAAAAACAATTATGTTACATAGCCTTATGCAATTTCTAGACTCCCCAAAATAGTCATTAAATGTTAGATTATTAGTGCTATAACTGAAAATCTATTGCTCTTTCCTCTACATTCTGTGGCATGCTAGTGCTAAAATAAAGTGTATTATGACACCAAAAAAAATCAAATATTTCTACAGTAACTGACCCAGTTTAACATCAATGCATGAAGATTCCTATGGGATATAATGTGTATTTTGACGTTCATTTTCATTCAAAACTGGTACATTACTATTTCTCCAGTTTATGCACATGATAGGATGTATATTTCATCCACAATTTAGCAAATTTATACGCATTTGTTTTACTTTCCATCACTTCCTGCTTCAGAACACATGGATTACTCCATGTTTCTTGACTGCTCTTTTTAAGAGACTTCTTTATAAACACATTATTTTTGATTTCCATTATCAATTTTGAAGCAAAACTCACACAACCGTCATGATAAACCATAACCCTAATATTATCATTAGATATAAAACTGGTTGGAATGAATGATTGTATTTCAATATAAGATTTCTTGTATACTTTCAGATATCAATTTAATCCATTATGTAAAGTGGAACCAGTAATATTATTTATTCACAGTATGGTCTATTCATGCATTATCTCTATATTGATAGACACAGGGTACACCTCTGTGTACGCCCAATAATAATTTGTATATCTTCAAAATATTGCTCCCAGAAATGGTGGAAGAAATACTCATGTCAACTGATTTATACATACATTTTATCACAGTAGTATTCTGGACACAAAATGCAAAGGTCACACTTAGGATTCTCCCAAAAGCCTAAATGGAAAGTGAACATGGATTACTAAACTCATCCATGTCCAGGTTGCCTAATGCTCTCAAATGTCAATCATATTGGTGACTACATATGTGTTTCTTCTGAAGATTACATTTTCAATCTCAACCCTGTTGAGAATGTCTAAACCTATGACTCATTTTATAATTTGCCTGATTTCTTAATCTCTATTGATATCTGCTTTCCTACTATTTTCCCCAGTTCATCATTGTGACTGACTTTTCACATGTGCTGACATATATATTCAATCTCTACCTGACACCCTATTGCTAAAGAACTTTTGGTCCAAATCCTATACTCAATCTTCTTCCTAAACCTACCGACTATCTTCCTAATCCTAGCGACAAATCCTTTTTGACTGGATGTTCTCTTCGTTATTCAATCATCCAAGGTGCAAATTCCTGTTCCATTGTATATCGCTTTATCTGAGACATATGTGCAGTACATAAGTCAAAGCTAATTAAACCACTCAAGGGGCAAATGCCCTTCTGGGCTTCAAATCATACCTAGATTTCTTTTTCCATACTTATATTTCACCCACAAGTTAGCAAAATTATTTGCATTTTTGTCACTTTCAATTACTTCCTACTTCAGAACACATGCATTCCTCTATGTTTCTTGACTGGTCTTTTCATGAGACTTCTTTCCAAACACATTATTTTCCATTTCCATACTCACTTTTGAAGCAGAACTCACACACCTTTCATGATAAAATATAACCCTAATATTACCATTAGATGTATAACTCATTGGAATGAATGATTCTATATAAATATAAGATTTCTTATATATTTTTAAATATCAATTCTATCAATCCATTATTTAAAGTGGAATCAGTTATATTATTTATTCACAGTATTGTCAATTTATGCATTACTTCTATATTCATAGACACAGGGTACACCTCTGTGTACGCCCAATAATAATTTGTATATCTTCAAAATATTGCTCCCAGAAATGGTGGAAGAAATACTCATGTCAACTGATTTATACATACATTTTATCACAGTAGTATTCTGGACACAAAATGCAAAGGTCACACTTAGGATTCTCCCAAAAGCCTAAATGGAAAGTGAACATGGATTACTAAAATCATCCATGTCCAGGTTGCCTAATGCTCTCAAATGTCAATCTTATTGGTGACTACATATTTGTTTCTTCCTAAGATTATATATTGAAACTCAACCCTGTTGATAATGTCTAATCCTATCACTCACTTTGTACTTTGCCTGATTTCCTAATGTCTCTATTGATATCTGCTTTCCTACATATTTTCCGCATTTCATCATTGTGACTCATTCTTCACATGTGCTGACATTTACATTCACTCTCTAACCGAAACCCTATTGCTAAAGAACTTTTGGTCCAAATCCTATACTCACTCTTCTTCCTAAACCTACGGACTATATTCCTAATCCTACCGACTATCCCTTTTTGACTGGATGTTCTATTCTACATTCAATCATCCAAGTAACGGTCGGGCGAGCGTCGGAAGAAGAGACCACCAAGTGTCTATCTCATGTAACAGCAATGGGTTTATTGGGAGTCCAGCATGCTGGGGCTCAGAGTTCACTTGAAAAGAGTAGAGAGCTCTGAGAACAGCTTAAGCAGATGTTATAAACTTTTCCTTGCGAGTGCAGGGAGGGAAGTTAATTGATGTGTCAGGGCGAGTGTTCAGTTTGCATGCAACCTGGTGGGGGAGTACATTCTGCAGTTTGGCAGTTGTGGACAGCACATTCTGGGAACAAGATTGGCAAAAATTTCTCAAGATTTCAACAGTGTTTTGTTAAGTGTACAGAAAAACAGGAAGTGACAACTACATATTTTATTAACCTTTCATTCGACACTTCTTTTTCTGGCTACTTTTAATCATAAATATGATCATTGGGTGGTGTCACATTCCATGTCTGCTAGTGGGGTATTACCATTAGTTTAACTTGTCCAATTTGAGCCTGGAGAAAATAAATTACATGGTTGAGCAAGCAGGGTTTTATAGTTAGCAATAATGTGAGGATTATTATTGGACCTGCCAGGGTTGATAAATGTGTAGTTAACCAGGGGGACTTTGTGAACCAAGATTCAAACCACCCTTTTTGGGCCTCTCTCTCTCGTTGATGCTCTTCAAGTCGTCATTTTAATTTACTCATAGATTTTTTTACAACTCCAGTATGGTTGGCATAAAAACAACATTCTTCCATCAATGCAAAACAAAGGCCCTCTTCTCTCATGAAGAGAAATTCCAATCCTCGACTGTTCTGTAAAACAACTTCAGAGAGATAGGTTAAAGATTCCTGCAATGCTGTGATGGAGGTTTCTAATATCTTTAAGTTTTGGCCTATTGCTGCTTCTATTTGGGTCATTTGTTTTGTCCCATGGACCAAGGCAGTGGTTCTTGTGCCCACCCCTGCAGCAACATGTATTCCTAATAGGATGGCGAAAGTGAGGGATATATGTTCCTAGTGGAACCAGGTTTTATGCCCCCCTATTTGATCTTCAAATGAACCTGTGTCATGATAGAGCACTCTGGGAAACATTTGCACAACTACACAATTAATCACATCTTTTGACCACTTCATGAAAACATAAACAATGTTTTAAGTATTTAGAATTATACTGTTGTAGGGATGGACAAGGCAAGGCACCTAAGATAGTACCAAAGACAGGAAAACAGTCCTATTTGTTTGCAACCATATTCAGAGGGCATTACTTCTGTTGTAATCAATAAAATCCCCGGAATCCCAAGTTTAGGTAGTTTCAGAATTTTGTACCCAACATATAAGGGAAGGGGCTCAGAAGTTCACAGTCTTAAGAAGTTCACAAGAAGCCATTTGTCTTCTTTTTTTTTCCTCTGTTCTGGGAAAGTTAACCTTCCAAGGACACCTGGGTGAGGGAGAGCTTTATATTCCCTTTATTTTTCCCCCTGCCAACTGTTACCATGGAGCCCAGTTGGTAACTTCTTTATCTTACAAATGTAGCCATCTATGTGAAGCCTCAGCTCAAGGCCAAGGCCTTGTTCACATATTTTGTGAAAAATTAGTATGGGGGTGTATAGCTTAGGATTGCAGATTTTTTTAGCCAGTGGCCAAGTAGAATAGGGCAACATGAAAAGTGGAATTTTATCTACTTAGAAATCTTTTATTGGGACTCTTTTGCTGAAATTCCTAAATTCAGCTATGTTGGAGATTTCTGGAGAAGGTCAGTTAAGACTTTTCTGTGGGCCTGGTACAGAGGGGGAAGACGGGGAAGGCATGGCTGTGAGCAGTTCCGTGGATCTGAGAATGAGGTAGGAGAAATGTAAAAGAATAATGGAAAAGGGGTTTTGGATTTTTCTAGGAACAAATCTTGAGCAGTACAACAGGTACAGCAGAGGGTAAGATGGGAGTTAGTATCCCAAAAAGCATTTGAGGGACTTTAAATACTTAGTAACATGTTTTCAGTGATGAAAAAGCAACTTTAAAGGCCATTTACATTGCATCTTGGATAAGGGTGTGAGGGCTCTTCTCAGCTGGTTTGGGCTTTGTGTTAGGTAGTAAGAGGACCTGGTGGGACCCAGTGCGGGCAATGACAGGAGAAGAGAGGAGTGAGTTGGTTGAGGTGTACCTCAGTACCTGCTACCTCAAGAAGGGGGCAACGGTCTTAGAACAGGCGGAGGTTTGGGTTTTTGATCTAGTAATTGGAGGGGAGAAATCAGGTTGCATAGGTGAGAGTAAGAGCAGAGAGTCTGGAGCAGAAGGCTGAGGGTGAGGATCTATTGGAGAAGCATAGTTCAGGATGTGAGCAAAGGAGGGAAAAGGCCTCCACATAGGGGAATCTCCTTTTACCCTTTTCAGCACTTGCAGAAGTTAAAAAGGTCACGCAGAATTTGAGGATCCAGAGACCCCTCTGGGGGCCATCAATTTTGGTTATCTAATTGGTAATATGGCCAATGTTGTGTACAGAATTTGATGAGGAGTTTGGGTTCCATCAAGCAGTCCCTGTATGCTCACATCCTCATGACTTACAGAAGAAGCCGGCTTTCCCCCAACACAGCCTTGACTATTTGTGGCTTTGATAGTCCGCCGGGCAAACATAGTAATCTAGGCTAGCCAACCTGCATCTGGCTCGCGTGTCCCTACATCCATAATATTTGTTTCCATTATCTATGGTAGAGAAGGGATTTAATGGAATTTTAGTGGGATCCACTTCATCAGGGATATCCCAATGGAAAAGACCTATAGCCAGCTGACAAATGTTTCTGTGGAGAGATGGCGACCATGTCCCTAAGTGGGCTGTATGCGAGATAGACCATACTTCTTGTCCAGTAAGATTTGTGATCAGCCATCGCTGCTGAATGGGCTGATGAGGGTTAGGACTACTGGTGGTCAAGGGGAGAGTCTATTGCCTTATCCACATGGCAAATACACAATTTGAAAGCGTTACCAGTCTTTTACAGTTTCCAGCCGGAGTTTGGACAGGGCACAGGCTTGAGATGAGAGGTATGGATCCAGGAAGTGATTCTGTCTACCTTTACTGCTGTAGGTGTTATAAGTAGCACTTGCTATGGTCCCTTCCAGCAGGGTTCCAGGGATGACACCTGATGTCGTCTAATGTAGACAAAGTCTCTTTCTTGATATTGATGTTGATTCCCCTCGTCACCGGGTTGGTAGGCAGTGTCCATCTGTCTTCATAGGTATCTATGTGGCTCTGGCTGAAAGACAATATCTCTAACTTTTTAAATTAGTGGGAAGTAGAAAGATCCTTCTAGGGTCCATCGAAATCCAAAGGTGAGCCATTCTGAGGCACAGAGAGTCTGCCAGGTCCAGCATTTTACTGAAAAAGAAAGATTCTGATCCCTTAAGCAAACTTTGTTGCAGTGAACAAGGGTCAGAGACAGAGGCATTGAAGTGCTCTGTCCCATAATGAAAGATACACAAACAGTAAAAGCAACAACACATCACACAGACAAGACAAGACAATAAAGACAGGCTATGGAAGTCCAACACTGAGACCAGGACTGAGTAGTTGGCAAAACCCGATGGGTTGGCAATACCGAATCTGAAACAAAATATCACTGAGTCATGGAGACTATTGTTCCTCGATTTTCTGAGTCCTCTATGACGTCCCCCAGGGACTTGGCCTGTGGCTCTGTGACATGACTGTCAGCCACCATCGGAGAGAGCTCACGCTCTTCATCGACATCCATTTTGCCAAGCCCTGACCTGAAACCTGAAACCAGAAAGAGGCACCTTACTTACCCCGAGAGGAGTTCGTTGGGGTCGCTTGTCCACGGCTGCCGGATCTCGGTGGAACCTCCATATGTAAAGGTCTGGTGACAATCGGGTGAAGAGACCACCAAGAGACTGTCTCATGCAAAGCAAAGGGTTTATTGGGGGTCCAGCATGCTGGGGCTCAGAGCTCACTTGAATAGAGCAGAGAGCCTTGAGAACAGCTTAAGCAGAGCTTATATATTTTCCTAGGAGAGGGCAGGGGGGGAAGTTTATTGATGGGTCCAGGCAAGTGAGCGGTTTGTGTGCAACCGGTTGAGGGAGTACATTCTGCAGTTTGGCAGTTTTGGACAGCACATTCTGGGAATAAGACTATCAAAAAGTTCTCAAGATTTCAACAGTGTTTTGTTAAGCATACTGAAAAACAGAAAGTGACAAGTACTTATTTTATTAACCTTTCACTGCGAACTATACTTTTCCAGAATTCCTAATGTTTCTATTGTGTTTGTTAAAGTTCATTTTTATTCAAACCTGGTACGTAATTATTTCTTCAGTTTATGGACATCATTAGATATATCCATCATTCACAAGTTCACAAATTTATAAACATTTGGTTCACTTTCAATCACTTCCTCCTTTGGAAGACATATATTCCTCCATGTTTCTTGACTGGTCTTTTTACTAAACTTCTTTCTAAACATATTATTTTCGATTCCATAATCATTTTTGAAGCAAAACTCACACACTATTCATGATAAATGATAACCCTAACATTACCATTAGATATATAACTGGTTGGAATGAATGTATGTATATCAATATAAGATTTCCTATATATTTTCAGATATCAATACAATCCATTATTTAAATTTGGAACCAGTTATATAATTTATTCACAGTAGGGTCTATTAATGCATCATCTCTATATTCATCAAAACAGGGTAAACCTATTAGTATCCCCAGTACTAATTTATAAGTTTTCAAAATATTGCTCACAGAAATGGTGGAAGAAATACTCATGTCACCTTAGCTACATATACATATTATCACAGTAATATTCTGGACACGAAATGCAAAGGTCACACAGAACATAATTTAAGCTATGTATCCCAATCAAGGGCCCAAAGTCCTTCTGGGCTTCAAATATTACCTAGATTTCTGTTTCCATACTTATATTTCACCTCCATATTCTTATAAATATCGCAGGTTCCCAATATCATTATTCATCCAGCAAAATGATTCATAACCCAAATCGAACATGCTATTAACCCTAACCATTCTGTAAACTGAGATTGTTCACTCAATCTCACTTTACAGAAGAGCAGGGACAAAGTTAGTATTACAATACAGGAAGTTAGGAGATCTTTCACCTGCTGAGTACCTCAAAATCCATGCAGAAATGATCCCTGGAGAAGACCTAGGCAGCTATGAAGGACCTGAAACAGCAAAAGTCATCTTCCTTTGCAAACCACCCGATCAGGATGAAAGGATGTGTCTCAATCAGCCTATCTCTTATTAATGTAGGGATGATGTATGAAACCAGGCATGTGTGGAGAGCTGTTCCCAGGTGCCTATGTTTCTATACCATTCTAACTTGTGAAAGTGTCACAGGAAATAGAGGCTGCCTCCTTTTCCTGAGACACTAGGAAGCAACTGTTACGACAAAGTGGTGGCCAAGACAGTGGCCTCATTCATTTTCTGAAGGAAGTGACCTCACCTCACTTCCTTGGTGATGGAAATCTCTGAATTTTGTGATCCAAGAAGCCAGGCACCCAGAGCCAGTCCCAGTCCCAGTCCAAGTGGGCTCACTTGTTTGGATTTACCAAGAGGCTAGATAAATACCAAGAAATTTTTGAAATTCCCATGACCAGATGGTATTGGAGAACATTTGGATGCACTTTTACTGATCATGAGTGTACCAGACAGTGCCTTGATTGACTGGGATTTATGACAATGGTGTAGAACAGAGATGCTATTAAGTTGGACCCTCCTGAGTAGTGAGCCCTGAGCTGTGGTGTGCAGGTGTGTGATGAATCATCTGTGGTTGCGCCATGTGGATTTGCCATTGATTTCCAAATGGCTTGTCACTGACATGGTGCAGTGACCAGACACTTATATGTAAAGGTGTCTTGTTAAATTGATAGTTTTCAGGGCAATGTGCAGAATCAGGTTGCTATAGACAAGGGGGCAAGCTATGTGGGAATGAAGCCTGGTTGGTGCATTCTCTTCTAGACCCTGAAAAACCACAAGTGACAAAACTCCTTCCAGCACTGTGTTCCAGTGGAAACCCTTGTATTTCGTGAGGCAAATACCAAACTCCCAGTGCTGCAGCAGGAAACACCACGAAAAGTGGAGGATGAACAAAAGGCTTCACAGTCCACACGGGGAGACACTTAGACCCCAGTGGCCACAGTTTACATACAAAGAGAGAATTCAGCACTGCTGCCTCATGTGCATTGGAAAGCAAGAAAGAATGTCCTCCAGGTCACATAGATGCAGACCCAGCTTTGATGATCTCACTACAAAGGAAGCTAAAGCTACTGACAACAACATATATTTCAAGTGCCCATCCTCAGAGGAAGTTTCTCTAGAAGTGTTTAGGCCAGCACACCTCCATATTTGTGGAGTGTTTACCCTGTACCTTACTAAGGGATACTCCTCTACCACCTCCAAGTTTGTGACCTCCTAAATATTTTCCATTCCAGATATGTATTTACAGATTTTCTAACTCTTCTCCTCTAATTGTTTCTTATTTGGGGAGATGGTAACGTCAAGGCATTGTTCTGGATGAAAGTGGGAAGATTTTTGTGTAGCACATATTTGTATACACATTGGATTCATTTTCCAATTTTCCATTCCAAAAACTGAATCCCTGACACTAACACGTACCCTACAAAACTCTGACTACTAATCCTAATATGATGGAGAAAAATGACCCAAACCGAATAGAAAAACAAGCAGTTCTGAAGAGGCATGGTGTATAGTCGGACTTGCCTTTTGCATGATAAAGTGTAGGTGTTATAAACCTAGTCAATTTTTAATTGAAATAGTTCTCCATGTGTTTTTTTCCTTTGATATTTATTGTTTGTTCTTCAAAACATTACATAGTTCTTGACATGTCATATTTCACACTTTGATTCAAGTAGGTTATGAACTTCCATTTTTCCCTGTATACAGATTGCACCTTCCCATCAGTTACACATCCACTGTTTTGCATATTGCTATACTAGTGTCTGTTGTATTCTTCTGCCTTTCCTGTCCTCTACTATCTCCCATCCCCTCCCCTCCAATCCTCTCAATGTACCCCATCTGCTGTAATTCATTTCTTCCCCTTGTTTTCGTCCCCTTTCCGCTCACTTCATCTTGTATTTAATTTTGTATAACCATGAGGGTTTCCTTCCATTTCCCTGCAATTTTGCTTCTCTTTCCTTTTCCCTCCCACCTCTCACCCCTGTTTAATGTTAATCATCTTCTCATGCTCTTCCTTCCAACTCTGTTCTCAGTTACTCTCTTTATATCAAAGAAAACATTTGGCATTTGTTTTTTAGTGATTGGCTATCTTCACGTAGCATAATACGGTCTAATGCCATTTATTTCTCTGCAAATTGTATGATTTTGTCATTTTTTAATGCAGAGTAATACTACATTGTGTGTAAATGCCACATTTTTTTAATCCATTCATCTATTGAAGGGCATCTAGGTTGGTTCCACAGTCTTCCTATTGTGAATTGTGCTGCTATGAACATAGATTTATCAGTGTCCCTGTAGCATGCTCTTTTTGGGTCTATAGGGATTAGACCGAGAAGGGGAATTGCTGGGTCAAATGGTGGTTCCATTCCCAGCTTTCCAAGAAATCTCCATACTGCTTTCCAAATTGGCTGCGCCAATTTGCAGTCCCACCAGCAATGTACAGGTGTACCCTTTTCCCCACATCCTGCCAGAACTTGTTGTCGTTTGACTTCATAAAGGCTGCTAAGCTTACTGCAGTGAAATGGTATCTTAGGGTGGGTTTGTTTTGCATTTCTGTGAATGCTCGAGACGGTGAAAATTTTTTGATGTACTTATTGATTGATTGTATGTCCTCCTCTGAGAAGTGTCTGTTCAGGTCCTTGGCCCATTTGTTGATTGGGTAATTCATTTTCTTATTGTTAATTTTTTTGATTTCTTTGTATAACTCTGGATATTAGGGCACTATCTGAAGTGTGAGGAGTCAAGATTTGTTCCCAGGGTGTAGGCTCCCTTTTTACCTCTCTTATTGTTTCTTTTTCTGAGAAAAATCTATTTAGTTTGAGTAAGTCCAGTTTGTAGATTCTAGTTATTAACTCTTATGCTATGGGTGTCCTATTGAGGAATTTGGAGCCCGACCCCACAGTATGTAGATCATAGCCAAAGTTTTCTTCCATCAGATGCCGTGTCTCTGATTTGATATCAAGCTCCTTGATCCATTTTGAGTTAACTTTTGTGCATGGAGAGAGAAAGGGATTCAGTTTCATTTGTTACATATGGAATTCCAGTTTTTCCAGCACCATTTTTTAAAGATGCTATCCTTCCTTCATTTCATGCTATTAGCTCCTTTATCAAATATAAGATAGCTGTAATTTTGTGGATTGATTTCTGTGTCCTCTATTATGTACCATTGGTCCACCCACCTGTTTTGATACCAGTACCATGCTCTTTTTGTTACTATTGCTCTGTAGTATAATTTGAGGACTTGTATCGCTATACCGCCTGATTCACACTTTCTGCTTAGAGTTGTCTTTGATATACTGGGTTTTGAATTTTTCCATATGAATTTCATAATTGTTTTATCTATTTCTACAAGAAATGCCCTTGGGATTTTGATTGGCATTGCATTAAACCTATAGAGAACTTTTGGTAATATCGCCATTTTGATGATGTTAATTCTGCCTATCCATGAACAGGGTATATTTTTCCATCTTGTAAGATCTTCTTCTATTTCTCTCTTTATTGTTCTGTAGTTTTCATTGTGTAAGTCTTTCACATCTTTTGTTACGTTGATTCCCAAGTATTTTATTTTTATTTTGAGGATATTCTGAATGGAGTGGTAGTCCTCATTTCCATTTCAGAGGATTTGTTGCTGATATACAGGAATGCCTTTGATTTATGATTGTTGATTTTATATCATGCCACTTTGCTGAATTCATTTACTAACTCTAATAGTTTCTTTGTAGACCCTTTTGGGTCTGCTTGGTATAGAGTCATGTCATCTGCAAATAGTGATAATTTAAGTTCTTCTTTTCCTAATTTTATGCCTTTATTTTCTTTCATTTGTCTAATTTCTCTGGCCAGTGTTTCGAGAACTATGTTGAACAGAAGTCGTGAGAGAAGGCATCCCTGTCTTGTTCCAGATTTTAGAGGGAATGCTTTCAATTTTTTCACAATTCAGAATGATACTAGCCTGAGGCTTAGCATAGATTGCTTTTACAATATTGAGGTATGTTCCTGTTATCCCTAGTTTTTCTAGAGTTTTGAACATAAAGGGATGCTGTACTTTGTTGAATACTTTTTCTGCATCTATTGGGGTGATCATATGGTTCTTATTTTTAAGTCTATTGATGTGGTGAATAACATTTATTGATTTCCGTATATTGAACCAGCCTTGTATCCCAGGGATGAATCCTACTTGATCATGTTGCACAATTTTTTAAATATGTTTTTGTATCTGATTGGCCAGAATTTTATTGAGGATTTTTGCATCTAGGTTCATTAGAGATATTGGTCTGTAGATTTGTTTCTTTGAAGTGTCTTTGTCTGTTTTATGAATCAGGGTGATATTGGCCTCCTAAAATGAATTTGGAAGTTCTCTCTCTTTTTCTATTTCCTGAAATATCTTGAAAAGTACTGGTATTAGTTCCTCTTTAAAGGTTTTGAAAAACTCTGCTGTATACCCACTCGGTCCTGTTCTTTTCTTAGTTGGTTGTCATTGGATGGTTTCTTCTATTTCCTCAATTAATATTGGTCTGCTTAGGTTGTCTATATCCTCCTGACTCAATCTGGGCAGATCATATGACTTAAGAAATTTATCAATGCCTTCACTATCTTCTAATTTATTGGTGTATAAGGATTCAAAATAATTTCTGATTATCTTCTGTATTTCAGAAGTGTCTGTTGTGATATTGCCATTTTCATCCAGTATGATAGTAATTTGAGTTCTCTCTCTTCTTCTCTTTGTTAACATGGCTAAGAGTCTGTCAATTTTATTTATTTTTCAACTTTTAGTATTGTCAAATTTTTCAATTGATTCTTTTGTTTTGATTTTATTAATTTCAGCTCTGATTTTAATTATTTCTTGCCTTCTACTTCTTTTGCTGTTGTTTTGCTCTTTTTTTTCTAGGATTTTGAAATGAACTATGAGATCATTAATTTGTTGTTTTTTTTTTTCTTTTTTTAAGGAAAGAACTCCAAGCAATGAATTTTCCTCTTAGAACTGCTTTCAATGTGTCCCATAGATTCTGATATGTTCCGTCTGTCTTTTTCATTTATCTCTAAGAATTTTTTATTTTCCTCCTTGATGTCTTCTATAACCCATTGATCATTCAGTACGTATTGTTCATTCTCCAAGTGATGCATGAAGTTTCCTTCCTTCTTTTATTGTTGATTTTTCAGTTTCATTCCATTATGATCAGATAAGATGCCTGGTATTATCTATACTCCTTTATATTGTCTAAGAGTTGCCATGTGACATAATATATAATCTATTTTTGAGAGGTATCCATGTTCTGCTGAGAAAAAAGTGTAACTGCTTGATGTTGGGTGGTATATTCTATATATGTCTATTAAGTCTATGTTATTAATTGTGTTATTCAGTTCAATAGTTTCCTTATTCAACTTTTGTTTGGAAGATCTGTCCAGTAGTGAGAGAGGTGTGTTGAAGTCTCCCATGATTATTGTATTGTGGTCTATCAGACTCTTGAACTTGAGAAGAGTTTTTTTGATGAACATAGCTGAACCATTGTTTGGGGCATATATATTTATGATTGTTATGTCTTGTTGGTGTATGGTTCCCTTGAGCAGTATGTAGTGTCCCTCTTTATCCCTTTTGCTTAACTTTGGCTTGACATCTATTTTATTTGATCTGAGTATGGACACTCCTGCTTGTTTCCGAAGTCCATATGAGTGATATGATTTCTTCCAACCTTTCAACTTCAGTCTATGTTTCTCTTTTCCTATCAAATGCATCTCCTGCAGGCAGAAAATTGTTGGGTCTTCTTTCGTGATCCATTCTACTAGCCTGTGTCTCTTAATTGGTGAGTTTAAGCCATTAACATTTAGGGTTACTATTGAGATATGGGTTGTTATTCCAGCCATATTTGTTTATTTATGTTACTAACCATGTTTTTTTTTCCTCTTTGATTATTTTTCCCCCCTTTACTGTACTACCTCCCACTGTTGGTTTTCATTGTTATTTTCCATTTCGTCTTCCTATAATGTTTTGCCAAGGATCTTTTGAAGAAAGGGTTTTCTAGCTGCAAATTCTTTTAACTTTTGTTTATCATGGAAGGTTTTAATTTTATCTTCCATCCTGAAGCTTAAATTCGCTGGATACACAATTCTTGGTTGGAACCCAATTTCTTTCAGTGTTTGAAAAATGTTATTCCAGGATCTTCTAGCTTTCAGAGACTGTGTTGAAAGATCAGCTGTTATCCTGATTGGTTTACCCCTAAATGTAATCTGCTTCCTTTCTCTTGTAGCTTTTAAAATTCTCTCTTTATTCTGTATGTTTGGCATCTTCATTATAATATGTCTAGGTCTTTATCTCTTATGATTTTGCACATTCGGCATCCTGTAGGCTTCTATGATTTGGGATTCTGTCTCATTCTTCATGTCTGGGAAGGTTTCTCATATTATTTCATTGAATAGATTGCTCATTCCTTTGTTTTGCACCTGTATACCTTCCTGTATCCCAATTACTCTTAAGTTTGGTCTCTTCATGTTATCCCATATTTCTTGGATTTTCTGCTCATGGTTTCTTAACAGTCTTGCTGAGCTGTCTATGTTCTTTTCAAGTTGAAATACTTTGTCTTCATTGTCTGATGTTCTATCTTCTACGTGATCTACTCTGCTGGTAGTATTCTCAATTGAGTGTTTAAGTTGGTTTATTGCTTCCTGCATTTCTATGATTTCTGTTTGTTTTTTTTATAACCTCTATCTCCCTGTATAGTTGATCTTTTGCTTCTTGGATTTGTTTATGTAATTTATTGTTGAAGTGATCTTTCATTGTCTGATTTTGCTGTCTAATGTCTCCCTGTTGACTCAGATCATCGGAAGCAAGTATATCCTAAATTCTTTATCTGACATTCCATCTGCTGCAGATATTACCTCTTCTAATGTTGAGTTGACCTGCATTGCTTGTGGTCCTTTCTTTCCTTGTCTTTTCCTACTGTTCGCGTTTTTTTCTGTTTGGTGGAACTTTTGTGTTATTGAATTTTACCCCTAAATGTTTATATTGCTATTGTATTCATGAAAAGTCTCCCTCACAGGTGTGGGCGGAGGCTCTGCCCCTCCTCCAATTGGGCAATGTGCCTACCACACCAGCAGCCCTCTGGACCTGTTCTGCCGGTCGGTAGCCTGTCCGCCTACCTTGCAGGAGCGGGCAGTTGCTCTACCCCTCTTCGGGCGCTTTTCCTGTTCAGCCCGTGGGTCACAGGTCCACCTACCTTGCAGGCGCAGGTGTCGGCTCTGCCCCTCCGCGTGCCGCTGGGCCTCTTCTGTCTGTGGATTGCAGGGCTGTCTACATTGCAGGCGCGAGTGGCAGCTCTGCCCCTCCCTAAACCGGGGCGATATATCTACCAGGCTGGTAGGTTGCTGGGTCTGTTCTGCCAGAGGGTGAGAGGTCCACCTGCTTTCCAGGCACGGGCAGTGGCTCGGCCCCTCCCCAAACCTGGTTATGTGTCTAGCACCGTGGCGGGGCCTAGCGCCTGGTCTGTCGGTGTTCGCAGGTCTGCCTACTTCGCAGGCGCGGGGGCCGGCTCTGCCCCTCTGAAGGCAGCTGGGCCTCTTCTGCCGGTGGATCACAGGTTCACCTATCTAGAAGTTGCAAGGGGTGTCTCTGCCCCTCCGCCGGATGCTGGGCCTGTACTCCCTGAGGGTCGCATGTCCGCGTTCCTTGCAGGCGCGCAGTGGCTCTGCCCAACCCCCAACCAAGGCGATGTGTTTTGTACGATTGCGGGCCGGTAGGCCTGTTCTACCGTTGGCTCGCAGGTCCACCTATCTTACAGGCGCGGTTGGTGGCTCTGCCCCTCCCTTCTCCATGTGTTTTTACAGTTAACAAATATGAGAATTCTTGTCTCCATTTCTCTGTACCCTATTCAGCACATGTATTTTTATATGCACATATAGAATCCTACCTGGTATCACACGTAGATACTTGTGAGGTTGCTGAATTGGCAAATACAAATTGTGAGAAGAGATCACTCCTCCTAAATGCTGTTGGAACTTACAAAACAAACTATGGGTGAGCTTCCTAGTTGAACAACATTATACTTAAATTGATGTTCAGAAAAGTGAAGATTTTTGGATTTGTGGATGATATATATTTCATGATGTATTTCGATTGGCATTTATATTGCTACATTTTAATGTATATGTGTGTGTGTGTGTGTGTGCATATATATATGTATAAACTCTCCAGATTTTTCAAAATATGAAATGTATGTGTCTTATTATATACTCCCTAAATTCATTGATGTTAATGAATGTGGATTTTTATTAAACTTTTCATAAGAATATTCTCTGGAATATTAATCCACCTGAAATATATATTTGTTTCCTAGTACTGAAAGCTAACTTCAGTGAATGGTGCATACAAATCCTAATATTGCTACAGTAAATGACTCAGTTTAACATCAATGCAAGTAGATTCCTATGGGACATGATATGTACTTTGACGTTCATTTTTATTCAAAACTGGTACATTAATATTTCTTCAGTTTTTGCACATAATAGAATACATTTTTCATTCACAAATTCACAAATTCATAGGATTTTTTTTCACTTTCAATTACTTCCTGCTTCAGAACATATGTATTCCCCCAGGTTTCGTGACTGTTGTTTTAATGAGACTTCTTTCCAAGCACATTATTTTTGATTTCCATAATCATTTTAGAAGCAAAACTCACAGACACTTCATGATAAACCATAACACTAATATTACCATTAGATGTATAACTGGTACGAATGATTGTATGAATATCAATATAAGTTTTCCAGTATATATCCAGATATCAATTCAATCCATTATTTAAATTTGGAACCAGTTATATTATTTATTCACAGTATGGTCTATTCATGCATTATCTCTATATTCGTATAACACAGCCTATACCTACTTGTACCCACAATACTAAATTATATGTCTTCAAAATATTGCTCCCAGAAATGGTGGAAGAAATACTCATGTCATCTGATCTATATATACATTAATCACAGTAATATTGTGGAAACAAAAAGCAAGGTCACACTTATGATTGTACCAAATCCTAAATGGAAAGTGAGCATGGATTAAAAAAAAAAATCCATATCCAGGTTGCCTAATGCTCTCAAAGTGAATCCTATTGGTGACTACATATTTGTTTCTTCCTGAAATTACATATTCAACTTCAACCCTGTTGAAAATTTCTAATCCTATCACTCACTTTATACTTGTCCTGATTTCCTAATGTCTCTATTGATATCTGATTTCCTGTATTTTTTCCCCAGTTTATCACTGTGACTGACTCTTCACATGTGCTGACATTTACTTTCAGTCTCTACCCAAAACCCTATTGCTAAAGATCTTTTGGTCCAAATTCTATACACACTCTTCATTCTAAACCTACCGAATATCTTCCTAATCCACCAACTATCCCTTTTGGACCAGATGTTCTCTTCGACATTCAATCATCCAAAAGACAAGATCCTATGCCACTGTATATCAATTTATCTGAGACACCTGTGCAGAACATAATTGAAAGCTAAGAATCCAAATCATGGGGCCAATTCCCTTCTGTCCTTCAAAAATTACCTAGATTTCTTTTTTCATACTTATATTTCACCTATATATTCTTGAAAATATCGCAAAATCCCAATACCATTATTCATCCCAGAGAATGATTCCTAACCAAAATGGAACCTGTTATTAACCTTAACCATACAATGTTCCCTCAATCTAACTTTACAGAAGAGGAGGGACAGAATTGGTCTTCCAATACAGGAATGTAGGGGATCTTCCACCTCTGAGAACCTCAAAGTTCCATGCAGAAATGATCCCTGGAGAAGATTTAGGCAGCTATGAAGGACCTGAGAGAGCAAAAGTCATCTTCCATGGCAAACAACCCGGTCAGGATGAAGGGATGTGTCAGAATCAGCCTCACTCTTCTTAATGTAGAGAAGATGGACCAAACCAGGCCAGTGTGGACAGCTGTTCCCGGCTGCCTATGGTTGATATACAATTCTCAGTTGTGAAAGTATCACAGGAAATAGGGGCAGCCTCCATCTCATGGGAACCTTGGAAGCAAATTTTAGGACAAAGTGGTTTCCAAAGCAGTGACCTCATTCAGTTCACAAAGGAGGTGACCTTCCTCACTTCCTTGATGATAGAACTCTCTGAACTTGGGATCCAGGAAGCCAGGCAACCAGAGGCAGTCCCAGTACCATTCCCAGTGGGCTCACTTATTTGGATTTACAAAGAACAGAGTCAGTCTTTCTTGGTACCTACTGATGTGAGAATGGCCAAATTTCAGGAGAGCTCAGAAGAGGGGCCTTTCCTGAGAAAGCAGGTAGTTGCTCACAGCTGGCTCCTGACCACTTCGCAGATTTGGCCAAGGAGACCAGATCTGAGACAGGACAGGACATTTCAGGGAACATAATAAGGCCCACAAGTCAGAGGACACTCCGGATTGTCACAGACCTCTTTGGGGGAAGGAGGTGCCTTTGTGGGTGTGAGTGTGAGTTTGTGGTTTTGTCTCATGTTCTAAGAATAGGTAAAAAAGGTGGTTTGTTTGGTTTGGAGTGGACTGTTCCTAGTAAGTCGTTTCACAAAGTGAGTGTTTCCATGTCTGTGTATCCCACTGTGTCCGTGGTTGTCAACATTTGAAAAGAGAATTCATCAATGGATGTGTCCTGTTTAGTAGAATCCTTCCCAGCATTCATCCTGCCCAATTGATGAATGGACTGTGGCTTCCCTTATGGATGGAAAACACCTACTAATTTCCTAAGTTCCTGTTTTCTTCCTAAATCTGTCCACTCTCCAGAATAGGCTCATGGTTTTGTGTCCAAGATATGTACCACCTCCAAGCTCTGTGACAAGGCCATGTATTGGATAGCTAAAGGGAATGGCTAGCATCTCAAAAAACTCAGATATCTGTGTTACCAGGAAAGCCTCAGTGGAGAAACTCTGCTTTGGGCCTTTTGCTAACCAATTCTTCTCTTCCCCTGAATGTGAGGAAGGTCTTGGCCTCAGGACACAGTTTGTGAAGCCTGAAGAAAACAGTTTTAAAATGGAATTAAATGGGCATCACCTGTGGCTCTTTGTTAATTGCTTTGGAAATGGATGTGTCTGAATCAGTCTCTTGGCCCTGTGTTAGGCTGTGGCTTAGGTTCTCAGCACCTGATGGATCTAAAGAATGATCCCATGTGTGCATCCAAAACCGAAATGGGAAAAAGATCAGTCATTGTTGATGAAGTCTCTCGCCTTCCTCTGTTAGGTTCCTTACCACCATCAAGTGAGAATAGGGATCCTTTGAATCAAATGAGTTCTTCAAAGCCCTGCAAAGGCAATTACATACATGCTTGTGTTTTCTCATGACTCCACATCACATAAAAAATCTATACCGACAGTCAGTAGGCCTCAAATTGGAGAAGCAGAGCAGTATTACTGGAAGGCATATTTGATCCCTCCTGGTTCACAGGAAGGGTGTATAATCCACCCTGACTTTAGGAAAATGATGGGCAAGCGAGCTTATTTGGACACTGTGTTGGGCTGCGCCCCTCATGGAAACATCCAGCCAGAGATTATGAGGAGTGTCTATATGGAAGAAGATGAGGGCCATGTGGGAGTGTTTTGGTTTTAACTGTGGTTATTTGTGTGGCAGTTGGAAGCGATGACTGGGTCCACCTGGGCTTGAACTCTGGTGTGATACCCCATAGAGACTGAGTCCTGGAACTGACCTCAGAGAAGTATTGCCATGAATTGTGTTGGGATATTAGGAGGCCACACATGGGAGTCGCCATTGGAAACAGAGATCTATTCCCAGGGTGGCTTTCCACAGAGCACTGGGAATCTCAGCCAGGGTATCACATAATTTTATTCTGAAACACTTGGCAGCCATAGTTGAGAGTCAAAACACAAATGCACTTAACATTGTAGACTTCAATGGGCCTGGCTTCATGTGGCATTTTGGCCACTTTTTTAGAAGCCTTAGCAGTTAGAGTTCTCCAGAGCTTTCATTGAAATGAGCTTCTTCACCATTTAATGATTACTGAATTAAATGAAACACTCAGTGACTCCAACTTCAACCTTGAAAGATGGGCTCGATAAATACCATTAAATTTTTGAAATTCCCATATCTAGGAGGCAGTGGAGAACCATTGGATGTCCTGTTGGTGATCATGAGTGTACCAGACAGTGCCTTGATTGGCTGGGTTTCACGAAAATGGTGTAGAACAGAGATGCCAGTAAGTTGGAGCCTGCTGAATAGTGGACCTAGAGCAAAGGTGGGCATGTGTGAGATAAAACATCTGTGGTGCTTCTATCTGGATTTGCCAATGGCTTCCAAATGCCTTGTGACTGACATGGTGTATCCAGCAGACCATTATATGTAAATGATTCTTGTTATATGGATAAGTTTCAGGGCAATGTTCAGAATCAGGTTGCTATGGTCAAGGTGGCAAGCTATGTTGGAAAGAAGCCTGGTTTGTGCATTCTCCTGCAGACCCTGTTCCACCACACGTGACAGAACTCCCTCCAGCACTGTGTCCCAGTTAAATTCCTTGTATTTCGTGAAGCAAATACTGAACTCCCAGTGCAGCAGCAAAAAACATCACAAAAATTGGAGGATGATCAAATGGCTTCAGAGTCCACATGAGGAGACACTGAGCCCCAAGTGGCCACAGTTGACCCAGAAAGAGAGAATTCATCAATGCTGCCTCATTTTCATTGGTAAATAAGAAAGCATCTACTCCAGGTCACATAGATGCAGACCCAGCTTTTATGGTCTCACTACAAACGAAGCTAAAGCTCCTGACAACAACATATATTTCAAGAGCCCAACATCTGAGGCAGTTTTTCCAGAAGTCATTAGGATAGCAGAGCTCCATGTTTGTGGAGTGTTTACATTGTCCCTTACTTTTGGAAACTCCCCTTCTACCTGCAAGGTTGTGAACTCCTGAGCATATTCAATTCCAGATATGTACTCACAGATTTTCTTACTCATCTTCTCTACATGTGTTACTTGGGACGAAGTTAAGGTCAAGGCATTGTTCTGGATGAGAGTCGGAAGATTTTTGTGTAGCACATATTTGCATACACATTGGATTTATTTTCCAATTTTCCTTTCGAAATTCTGAATCCCTGACACTAACCCATACCCTACAAGACTCTGACAACTAATCCTAACTTGATGGAGAAAAGTAACCCAAACAGAATAGAAATACAAACACATCAGAGGAGCCATGGTGTACCGTTGGAATTGCCTTTTCCATTATATAGGGTAGGAGTTATAAATCTAGTCAATTTTTTTGTTGAAAGAGTTGTCCATGTATTTTTAAACTTATCAAATATGTGAATTCCTGTCTCCCCCATTTCTCTGTATCCTATTCAGCACATATATTTTTATATGCACATATAGAATTGTACCTTGTATCACACATATATTCTTCTGAGGTGGCTGACTTGGCAGATACAAATTGTGAGAAAAGTTCAGTCCTCCTAAACGCTGTTGGAACTGAAAATTCAACCTATGGGTGAGCTTTCTAGTTGAACAACATTATACATAAATCCATGTTCAGTAAAATGAATATTTTTGAATAGGTGGATGATATATATTTCATGATGAATTTCAATTGGCATATATATTGCTTGTTTTTAATATCTGTGTGTGTTTGTGTGTGTGTGTGTGTAGATATAGATATAGATATAGATATAGATATACACTGTCAAGATTTTTCAAAATATGAAATATATGTATATTTTGGCCACTCTTTGGAAGCCTTACCTGTGAGAGTTCTCTAGAGCTTTCATTGAAATGAGGTTCCTCAACATTTAATGGTTCCTGAATGAATTGAAACCCACAGTGCCTCCAACTTCATCCTTGAAGAATTGCTCCATAAATACCTTGAAATTCCCCTGACCAGGTGGCACTGGAGAACCTTTGGATGTATTGTTGCTGATAATGAGTGTACCAGACAGTGCCTTGACTGACTGGGTTTCACGAAAATTGTGTAGAACAGAGATGTAAGTAAGTTGGAGAGTGCTGACAAGAGGGCCCAGAGCTGTGGTGTGCAGGTGTATAATAAAATATCTGTGGTGGGGCCATGTGAGTCTGCCATTAACTTCTAAATGGCTTGTGGCTTACATGGTGCAGCTAGCAGACCCTTATATGTAAAGGTATCTTGTTATAAGGAAAGGTTTCAGGACAATGTTCAGAATCAGTTTGCTATGGACAATGTTGCAAGTTATGTGCGATAGAAGCCTGGTTGGTGAATTCTCCTGTAGACCCTGACCCTCCACACGTGACAGAACTCGCTCCAGCACTGTGTCCCAGTTGAACTCCTTGTATTTCATGAAGGAAATACCAAAAGCCCAGTGCAGCAGCAAGAAACACCATGAAAATTGTAGGATGACCAATTGGCTTCACAGTCAAGACGGGGAGACACTTAGCCCTCCGTGGCCACAGTTTACCTTCAAAGGTAGGATTGAGCACTGCTGCCTCATGTTCTTTGGAAAATAAGAAACCATGTCCTCCAGGTCAGATAAATGAAGACCCATCTTTGATGCTATCAGTACAAAGGAAGCTAAAGCTCCTGAAAAGAAAATATATTTCAAGTGCCCAACCTCAGAGGCAGTTTCTCAAGAAGTCTTTAGGCCAGCAGAGTTCCATGATTGTGGACTGTTTATCCTGTCCCTTAATTTTGAAAACTCCTCTAAAATGTCCAAGCTTGTGAACTCCTGAGCATTTTCCATTCCAGATATGTATTCACAGATTTTCTAACTCTTGTCCTCTAATTGTGTCTTACTTGGGGTGAAGGTAATGTCAAGGCATTGCTCTGAATGAGAGTGGAAAGATTTTTTGTAGTGCATATTTGCGTAAACAATGGATTTATTTTCCTTTATTTTCATTTGAATTACTGAATCCATGACACTAAAGCATACCCTACTAGACTCTGACTACTAATGCTAATATGATGGAGAAAAATAACCCAAACAGAATAGAAATACAAGCAATTCAGAGGAGGCATAGTGTATAGTTGGACTTGCCTTTTGCATGATAAAGGGTAGTTGTTAAAAATCTGGTTAATTTTTAATTGAAATAGTTCTCCATGTGTTTTGAAAGGTATCAGATATGTGAATTCCTGTCTCCCTTTCTCTGTTGCCTATTCAGCACATGTATTTTTATATGCACAAATAGAATCCTACCTGGTACCACACGTACATTATTGTGAGGTGGCTGACTAGGCAGATACAAATTTTGAGAAGAGATCACTCCTCCTAAACGCTGTAGGAACTGAAAATTCAACATTTGCGTGAGCTTCCTAGTTGAACAACATTACACATAAATCCATGTTCAGTAAAATAAAGATTTTTGGATCTGTGTATGATATGTATTTCATGATGAATTTTGATTGGCATATATATTGCTACTTTTTAATATCTCTGTATGTGTTTTGTGAAAAATCTATACTCTATAGATTATTCAAAATATGAAATATATGTGTCTTATTATACACTCCTTAATTTCATTCATGTTCATGTATGAGACCAAGGCTCATGCAACAGCAAAAGACATTTATTGAGGATCCAATCCAGCATGCTGGTGCTCTGTGCTCACTCAAGAAGGGAGAGCAGCCCAGATCCCCGAGCAGGGGTTGAGCAGTGCTTAAGTACACAATTTGGGGAGTGTGAGACTTTACATATATCACAGTCTCCTTTAGCAAATCATCATACACTGTGGGAAAATGAAACAACAAATCCTAAACATGATTAGTTCATTCATTGGCTTGAACACGTCAGGCGGGAGTGATAGGTCAATTCTAAAGTGGGGTACACATTGAAATTGATTGATTTAGGCCCTGCGATGCATATGTGGTAGGCCACACAGGGTCCTAGGTTATTAAACAACCAGGCGGTCAGGGGGAATATTTACTGGGCAGCCAGAAATTGTCCTACAATTTACAGGAATTTCAGGTTTTGCGTGTAGCATGGAAACTTAAAAATACCTGGTCCTTTACATTTTAAACCAGGCCTTGAAGATTAGAAACTTTACAACACCTGGTCTTTTACACTTTAACTTTAACACTTTAATTTCAATTTCTTTTACCCTTACAGATCACTCCTGGTTCAGAAGAAGGGTGTCCAAGCCACCCTGACTTTAGGCAAATGAGGGGCAAGGGAGCTTATTTTGGACACTGTCTTGGGCTGTGCCCCTCATGGAAACCTCCAGCCATATGTTATGATGAGTGTTTTTATGGAAGAAGATGAGGGCCATGTAGGAGTGTTTTGGTTTTAATTGTGGTCATTTGTGTGGCGGTTGGAAGAGATGACTTGGTCCACCAGGGCTTGAACTCTGCTCTGATACTCCTTAGAGCCTGAGTTCTGGAACTCACCTGAGAGAAGTATTGCCATGAATTGTGTTGGGATTATAGGAGGCCACACATGAGATTAGCCCTTGGAAACTGAGATCTAGGCCCAGGGTGGCTTTCCACTGAGCACTGGGAATCTCAGCCAGGATAACACATGATTTTTTTACTGAAAGACTTGGAAGTCATAGTTGACACTCAAAACACACATGTACCTCACATTGTAGACCTCAATGAGCCTGGCTTCATGTGACCTTCTGGCCACTCTTTGGGAAGCCTTGTCTGTGAGAGTTCTCCAGAGCTTTCATTGAAATGAGCTTACTCACCATTTAATGGTTCCTGAATGAATTGAAACCCACAGTGCCTCCAACATCATCCTTGAAAAATGGCTACATAAATACCATGAAATTTTTAATATTCCCATGACCAGGTGGCACTGGAAAACTTTGGATGTCCTGTTGCTGATCATGAGTGTACCAGACAGTTCCTTGATTGACTGGTTGTCATGAAAATGGTATAGAACCGAGATGTCATAAGTTGGAGCCTGCTGAGTATTGGGGCTAGAGCAGTGGACTATATGGTTGTGAATAAATATCTGTTGTGGGACCACGTGGATCGGCCATTGGCTTCCAAAATACTTGTGACTGACATGGTGCAGGCAGCAGACCCTTATATGCAAAGGCATCTTGTTATATTGAGAGATTCAGGGCAATGTTCAGAATTCGGTTGCTATAGTCAAGGGGGAAAGCTATGTGGGATAGATCCATGTTTTGAAAATTCTCCTGAAGACCCTGACCAATCACACGTGACAGAGCTCCCTCCAGAATTGTGTGCCAGTTGAACTCCTTGTATTTCATTAAGCCAATTCCAAACTCCCAGTGCAGCAGTAAGAAACACCACGAAAATGGAGGATGACCAAATGGCTTCACAGACCACACGGGGAGAAACTTAACTCCCAGTGGCCACAGTTTACCAAGAAAAAGAGAATTCAGAACTGCTGTCTCATGTTCATTAGAAAATAAGGAACCATTTCCTCCAGGTCACATAGATGCAGACCCACATTTGATGGTGTCACAACAAAGGAAGCTAAATCTCCTGACAACTTCATATATTTCATGTGCCCAACCTGAGAGGCATTTTCTCAAAGAGTCTTTAGGCCAGAAGAGCTCCAAGTTTGTGGAGTGTTTAACCTCTCCCTTACTTTTGGAAACTGCTCTACCACCTCCAATGTTGTGAACTCCTGAACATTTTCAGTTCCACATATGTAATCACAGGTTTTCGAACTCCTCTCCACTAATTGTGTCTTACTTGGAGCGAAGTAAATGTCAAGGAATTGTTCTGGATGAGAGTGGCAAGATTTTTGTGTATCACATATTTGCATACACATTAGATTCATTTTTCTATTTTCATTTGAAATAATGATCCCTGACACTAACACATACCCTAATAGACTCTGACTACTAATGCTAATATGATGGATAAAAAGAAACGTAACAGAATAGAAATACAGGCCTTTCATAGGAGGCATGGTATATACTTGGATTTGCCTTTGGCTTTATCAAGGGTATGTATTATAAATCTTGTCAAATTTTAATTGTAATATTTCTCCATGAGTTTTACATATATATATATATATATATATATATATATATATATATATATGTATATATATACACACTAGATTTTTCAAAATATGAAAAAAATGTGTCTTATTAAACACTCTCTAAATTCATTCATATTCATGTATGTGGATATATAATCAACTTTTCACAAGATTATTCTCAGAAACATTCAACCACCTGAAATACATATTTGTTTCCTCGTCCTGAGAACTAACTTCAGTGAATGGTGCTTAAAAATCCTAATATTTCTACAGTAACTGACACAGTTTATCATCAAAGCAAGTAGATTCCAATGGACATGATGTGTATATTGATGTTCATTTTAATTCAACACTGGCACATTACAATTTCTTCTGTTTCTGCACATCATAGGATATATATTTCCTCCACAGCTTAGCAAATATATAGGCATTTGTTTCACTTTCAATCACTTCCTGCTTCAGAACACATGCATTCCTCCGTGTTTCTTGACTGGTCTTTTCATGAGACTTCTTTCCAAACACATTATTTTCGATTTCCTTTATCAGTTTTGAAGCAAAACTGAAACAGACTTCATGATAAACCATCACTGTAATATCATCATAAGATGTATAACTGGTTGGAATGAATGATTATATATCAATAAAAGATTTTTTATACATTTTCTGATATCAATTCAATACATTATTTAAAGTGTAACCAGTTATATTATTTATTCACATTATGGTCTATTCATGCATTATCTCTATATTCATAGACACAGGGTACACCTCGTTGTACCCCCAATACTAATTTATATATTTTTAAAATATTGCTCCCAGAAATGGTGGAAGAAATACTCATGTCACCTGATCTACATATGCATGTTATCACAGTAATATTCTGGACACAAAATGCAAAAGTCACACGTATGATTGTACCAAAGCCTAAAGGGAAACTCAACATGGATTACTAAAAACATCCATGACCAGGTTGCCTAATGCTCTCAAATGTCAATCCTATTGGTGACTACATATTTGTTTCTTCATAAGATTATATATTCAACCTCAAAACTGTTGAAAATGTTTAATTTTTTTCACTCACTTGATACTCTTTGACTGATTTCCTAATGTCTCTTTTGATATCTACTTTCCTAGATATTTTCTCCAGTTCAACATTGTGACTGACCCTTCACATGTGCTGACATTGACATTCACTCTCTAACGGAAACACTATTGCTAATGAACTTTGGTCCAAATCCTATACTAGCTCTTCTTCCAAAACATACTGACTATCTTCCTGATCCTATCGACTATCACTTTTTGAGTGGATGTTCTCTACTGCATTCAATCATCCAAGGTGCATGGTCCTATGCCATTGTATATCGATTTTTCTGAAACATATATGCAGAATGTAATTCAAAGCTACGTATCACAATCAGTTGCCCAATGCACTTCTGAGCTTCAAATCTTACCTAGATTTCTGTTTTCATACGTATATTTCATCTCTATATTCCTATAAATATTGCAGGTTCCCAAGATCATTATTCATTCTGCAGAATGATTCCTAATCCAAATCAAACCTGCTATTTACGATTACCATACACGGTTGCCTCAATCTAACATTACAAAAGAGCAGGGACAGAGTTTGTCTTACAATACAGGAATGTAGGGTATCTTCAAACTGCTGAGAACCTGAAAGTTCAATGCAGAAATAATCCCTGGATAAGATGTCAGCGCTATGAAGGACCTGTGAGAGCAAAAGCCATCTTCAAAGGCAAACAATCTAGACAGGAAAAAGGAATGTGTATGCATCAGACTCTATCTTTGTAAGGTAGAGAAGATGGACCTAACCAGGCCTGCGTGGAGAGCTGTTCTCAGGTGCCTATTTTGATATACCATTGAAACTAGTCAAATTGTCAAAGGAAGTAAGGGCAGCCTCCATCCAACGTGACCCTTGGAAGCAATGGTTAGGGCAAAGTTGTTGCCAAGGCAGTGACCTCATTCAGTTCCTGAAGGAAGTGACCTACCTAACTTCCTTGGTGATGGAACACTCTGAAATTTTGATGCAAGAAGCCAGGCACTGAGAGCCAGTCCCAGTCCCAGTCCCAGTGCGCTCACTTGTTTGGATGTACCAAGTACAGAGTCAGACCTTCTTGGTACCTACTGATGTGAGGATGGCCAAATGCCAGGAGAGCTCTGAAGAGAAGCCTTTCCTGAGATAGCAGGTAGTGGCTAGCCGTTGGCTCCTCACAGCATCACAGAGTTTGCCAAGGAGACAAGATCTGAGACAGGAGAGGTCATTTTGTGGAGAACATAGTATGGCCCACCAGTCAGAGGACACTCCGGATAGTCACAGACCTACTTTTGTGAAGGAGTTGCCTTTGTTTGTGGATGTGAGTTTGCGGTTTTGTCTCATGTTCTGAGAATAGGTAGGAAATGTGGTTGGTTTTGTTTGGAGTCGACTGTTTCTAGTAAGTCTTTTGACAAGGCGACTTTCTATGTCTGTGTATCCACTGTGTCCATGGTTGTCGACATTAGAAAAGAGAATGCATCAATGGAGGTGTCCTGTCTAGTAGAAAGCTTCCCAGCATTTATCCTGCACAATTGATGAATGGACCGTGGTATGCCTTATGGATAGGAAACACCTACTAACATCCTAAGTTCCTGTTTTCTTCCTGAATTCTGGCCACTCTCCAGAATAAGCTCATGATGTATTGTCCAAGATATGTACCACCTCCAAGCTCTGTGACATGTCCATGTTCTTGATAGCTGAAGGGAATGGGAACATCTCAGAAAACTCAGATATCAGTGTGAGCAGTAAAGTCTCAGTGGAGAAACCCTCCTTTGGTCCATTTGCTTACCTTTGGTTCTGTTGCCTTGAATGTCAGGAAGGTCTTTGCATCATGCCACCCCTTTGTGAAGCCTGAAGAAACAGATTTCAAATGGAAATGAATGTGCATCACCTGTGGCTCTTTGCTTAATTGCTTTGGAAAAGGATGTGTCTTAATCAGACACTAGGCTCTGTTTGAGGCTGTGGATAAGATTCTCAGCTCCTGATAGATGTAAAGAAGATCCCATGTGTGCATCCAAAACCAAAATGGCAAAAAGATCAGTCATTGTAGATGAAGTCTCCTGCCTTCCTCCGATAGGTTCCTGACCTCCATCAAGTGAGAATAGGGATTTTTTTTGGGTCAAATGAGTTCTTCAAAATCCTGCAGAAGTACTTGGGTTCTCTCATGATGCCAAATCACATAATGAATCTATACCTTACTGTCAGTAGGCCTCAAATTGGAGAAGCAGAGCAGCGTTAACGGCAGGCTTTTTTGATCACTCCTGGTTCACAGGAAGGGTGTCCAGGCCACCATGAATTTAGACAAATGAGTGGCAAGGGTGCATATTTTGGACACTGTCTTGGCTGCGCCCCTCGTGGAAAACTCCAGCCAGAGTTTATAATGACTGTCTATATGGATGAAGATGAGGGACATGTGGGAATGTTTTGGTTTTAATTGTGGTCATTTGTGTGGCGGTTGGAAGAGATAACAGGGTCCACATGGGCTTGAACTCTGGTGTGATTCCTCTTAGAGACTGAGTTCTGGAACTGACCTCAGAGAAGTGTTGCCATGAATTGTGTTGGGATTTTAGGAGGCCACGCATAAGAGTTGCCTTTGAAACCTGAGATCTAGGCCCAGGGTGGCTTTCCACAGAGAACTGAAATTCTCAGCAAGGATATGGCATGATTTTATTCTGAAAAACTTGGCAGCCATAGTTAAGAGTCAAAAGACACATGGACCTCCCGTTGTAGACCTCAATGGGCCTGGCTTCATGTGACCTTTTGGCCACTGTTTGGGAAGCCTTGCCTGTGAGAGATTTTCAGGGCTTTCATTGAAATGAGAGTCCTCCCCATGTAATGGTTCCTGGAAGAATGGAAACCCCAAAGTGCCTCCAACTTCATTCTTGAAAAATGGATAGATAAATACAATGATGTTTTTGAAATTCCCAATGACCAAGTGGCACTGGAGAACCATTGGTTGTTCTCTTGCTGATCATTAGTGTTACAGACAGTGCCTTGATTGGCTGGGTTTCATGAAAATGGTGTGGAACAGAGATGCCAGTAAGTTGGAGCCTGTTGAGTAGTGGGCCTAGAGCAGTGGTGGGCAGGTGTGTGATAATACAACTGTGGTGTGGCCATGTGGATCAGCCATTGGCTTCCAAATAGCTTGTGACTGACTTGGTACAGCCAGCAGACTATTATATGAAAAGGCATCTTGTTATATGGAGAGGTTTCTGAGCAATGTTCAGAATCAGGTTGCGATGGTCAAGGGGGCAAGCTATGTGGGATAGAACCCTGGTTGGTGAATTCTCCTGCAGACCCTGACCCAACACACGTCACAGAACTCCCTCTAGCACTATATCCTAGTTGAACTCCTTGTATTTCGTGAAGCAAATACCAAACTCCCAGTGCAGCAGCAAGAAACACCACAAAAAGTTCAGGATGACCAAATGGCTTCACAGTCCACTCAGGGAGACACTAAGCTTCCAGTGGCCACAGTTTACCAACAAAGAGAGAAATCAACACCGGTACCTAATGTTCAATGGAAAATAAGAAACGATGTCCTCCAGGTCACATAGATGCAGATCCAGCTTTGATGGTCTCACCAGAAATGAAGCTAAAGCTCCGGACAACAAGATATATTTAATGTGTCCAAACTCAGAGGCAGTTTCTCAAGAAGGCTTTTGGCCAGCAGAGTTCCATGTTTGTGGAGTGTTTACGCAGTCACTTACTTTTGGAAACTCCTCTACCACCTCCAAGGTTGTGAACTCCTGAGCATTTTCCATTCCAGATATGTATTCACAGATTTTCTAACTCTTCTCTTCGAATTGCATCTTACATAGGGTGAAGATAATGTCAATGGATTTTTCTGGATGAGAGTGGGAAGACTTTTGTGTAGGACATATTTGCATACATATTGGATTCATTTTCCAATTTTCCATTTGAAATACTGAATCCCTGACACTAAACCATACCCTACTAGTGTCTGACTACTAATTCTAATATGAGGCAGAAAAATAACCCAAACATAATAGAAATACAAACAGTTCAGAGGAGGCATGTTGTATAGTTGGACTTGCCTTTTGCATTATAAAGGTTAGGAGTTATTAATCTAGACAATTTTTGTTGCAATAGTTGTCCATGTGATTTTAAAGATAACAAATATGTGAATTCTTGTCTCTCTTTCTCTGTAGCCTACTCAGCACATATATTTTTATATGCACATAGAGAATCCTACCTGGTACTACACGTACATTCTTGTGAGGTGGCTGACTTGGCAGATACAAATTGAGAGAAGAGATCACTCCTCATAAACGCCGTTGGAACTGAAAATTCAACCTATGGGTGAGCTTCCTAGAGAACAAAATTATACACAAATCTTTGTTCAGTAAAATGAATATTTTTGGATCTGTGGATGATATATATTTCATGGTGAATTTTGATTGGCATATATTGCTATTTTTAATGTCTCTCTCTCTCTCTGTGTGTGTGTATATATATATATATATATATATATATATATATATATATATACACACTCTCTCCATATTTTTCAAAATATGAAATATATGTGTCTTATATACACTTCCTAATTTCATTCATGTTCATGAACGTGGATTTATAATCAACGTTTCACAAGATTATTCTCAGAAAATTTCATCCACCTGAAATACATATTTGATTCCTAGTGCTGAAAACTAACTTCAGTGAATGGTGCATACAAATCCTAACATTTCTACAGTAACTGACACAGTTTATCATCAATGCAAGTAGATTCCTATGGGACATGATGTGTATATCGACGTTCATTTTTATTCAACACTGGGACATTACAATTTCTTCAGTTTATGCACATCATAGGATATATATTTCCTCCACAATTTAGCAAATTTATAGGCATTTGTTTCAATTTCAATCACTTCCTGCTTCAGAACACATGTTTTCCTCCATGTTTCTTGACTGATCTTTTCATGAGATTTCTTTCCAAACACATTATTTTCGATTTCCTTTATCACTTTTAAAGCAAAACGGACACACACTTTATGATAAACCATAACTATAATATCACTATTAGATGTATAACTGGTTGAAATGAATGATTTTATATCAATAAAAGATTTCTTATATATTTTCTGATATCAATTCAATACATTTTGTAAAGTGGAACCAGTTATATTATTTATTCACAGTATGGTCTATTCATGCATTATCTCTATATTAATAGACACAGGTTACACCTCTTTGTATCCCCAATACTAATTTTTACATCTTCAAAATATTGCTCCCAGAAATGGTGGAAGAAATACTCATATCACCTGATCTACATATGCTTGGTATCACAGTAATATTCTGGACACAAAATGCAAAATTCACACGTATGACTGTACCAAAGCCTAAATGGAAACTGAACATGGATTACTAAAAACATCCATGACCAGGTTGCCTAATGCTCTCAAATGTCAATCCTATTGGTGACTACATATTTGTTTCTTCCTAAGATTATATATTCAACCTCAATACCATTGAAAATGTCTAATTTTTTCACTCACTTTGTACTTTTCCTGATTTCCTAATGTCTCTATTGATATCTACTTTCCTACATATTTTCTCCAGTTCAACATTGTGACTGACCCTTCACATGTGCTGACATTGACATTCACTCTCTAACCGAAACCCTATTGCTTATGAACTTTGGTCCAAATCCTATACTCACTCTTCTTCTGAAACATACTGACTATCTTCCTGATCCTATCAACTATCCCTTTTTGAGTGGATGTTCTCTACTACATTCAATCATCCAAGGTACAAGGTCCTATGCTATTGTATATCGATTTTTCTGAAACATGTATGCAGAACGTAATTCAAAGCTACGTATCACAATCAGTTGCCCAATGCACTTCTGAGCTTCAAATCTTACCTAGATTTCTGTTTTCATACGTATATTTCATCTCTATATTCCTATAAATATTGCAGGTTCCCAAGACCATTATTCATCCCACAGAATGATTTCTAACCCAAATCGAACCTGTAATTAACCCTAACCATACACTGTTGCCTCAATCTAAAATTACAAAAGAGCAGGGACAGAGTTCATCTTACAATACAGTAATGTAGGGTATCTTCCAACTGCTGAGAACCTCAAAGTTCGATGCAGAAATGATCCCTGGAGAAGATGTAGGCAGCTATGAAGGATCTGAGAGAGCAAAAGCCATCTTCCATGGCAAACAACCTGAACAGGATGAAGGGATGTGTATGCATCAGCCTTTCTCTTCTTAATGTAGAGAAGATGGACCTAACCAGGCCTGTGTGGAGAGCTGTTCCCAGGTGCCTATTTTGATATACCATTTTAACTAGTCAAATTGTCACATAAAGTAGGAGCAGCCTCCATCTAAAGGGACCCTTGGAAGAAACTGTTAGGACAAAGTTGTTGCCAAGAGAGGGACCTCATTCAGTTCCTGAAGGAAGTGACCTAGCTAACTTCCTTGGTGATGGAACTCTCTGAAATTGTGATGCAAGAAGCCAGGCACCGAGAGCCAGTCCCAGTCCCAGTCCCAGTGGGCTCACTTGTTTGGATTTACCAAGTACAAGTAAGACTTTCTTGGTACCTACTGATGTGAGGATGGCCAAATGCCAGTTGAGCTCTGAAGAGGGGCCTTTTCTGAGATAGCAGGTAGTGGCTAACTGCAGGCTCCTCACAGCATCACAGAGTTGGCCAAGGAGACATGATCTGAAAGTGGAAAGGCCATTTCGAGAGGAACATAGTATGGCCCACCAGTCAGAGGACACTCTGGATAGTCACACACCCACTTTTGGGAAGGAGGTGCCTTTATGTGTGTGGGTGTGAGTTTATGGTTTTGTCTCATGTTCTGAGAATAGGTAGAAAAGGTGGTTGGTTTGGTTTGGAGTCTACTGTTTCTAGTTACTCTTTTGACAAGGCAAGTGTTTCTATGTCTGTGCATCCACTGTGTCCGTGGTTTTAGACATTAGAAAAGAGAATGCATCAATGGAGGTGTCCTGTCTAGTAGAAAGCTTCCCAGCATTCATCGTTCACAATTGATAAATGGACTGTGGTTTGCCTTATGGATAGGAAACAACTACTAACTTCCTAAGTTCCTGTTTTCTTCCTGAATTCTGGCCACTCTCCAGAATAAGCTCATGATTTATTGTCCAAGATATGTACCACCTCCAAGCTCTGTGACATGTCCATGTTCTTGATAGCTGAAGGGAATGGGAACATCTCTGAAAACTCAGATATTAGTGTGAGCAGTAGAGTCTCAGTGGAGAAACCCTGCTTTGGTCCATTTGCTTACCTATGGTTCTGTTGCCTTGAATGTCAGGAAGGTCTTTGCCTCAGGCCACCCCTTTTAGAAGCCTGAAGAAACAGTTTTCAAATTTAAATGAATGGGTATCACGTGTGGCTCTTTGCTTAATTGCTTTGGAAAGGGATGTGTCTTAATCAGACACTAGGCCCTGATTGAGGGGGTGGCTAAGATTCTCAGCTCCTGATAAATCTAAAGAAGATCCCATGTGTGCATCCAAAACCAAAATGGCAAAATGATCAGTCATTGTGGATGAAGTCTCTTGTCTTCCTGTGTTAGGTCCTGAACTCCATCAAGTGAGAATAGGATTCCTTTGGGTCAAATGAGTTCTTCAAAGTCCTGCAGAAGTGCTTGGGTTCTCTCATGATGCCAAATCACATAAGCAATCTATACCTGACATTCAGTAGGCCTCAAATTGGAGAAGCAGAGCAGTATTAACAGCAGGCCTATATTATCACTCCTTGTTCACAATATGGGTTTCCAGGCCACCCTAAATTTAGACAAATGAGGGGTAAGGGTGCATATTTTGGACACTGTCTTGGGCTGCGCCCCTCATGGAAACCTCCAGCCAGAGTTTATGATGAGTGTCTATATGGATGAAGATGAGGGCCATGTGGAAATGTTTTGGTTTTAATTGTGGTCATTTGTGTGGCGGTTGGAAGAGATGACTGGGTCTACATGGGCTTGAACTCTGGTGTGATTTCCCTTAGAGACTGAGTTTGGGAACTGACGACAGAGAAGTATTGCCATGAATTGTGTTGGGATTGTAGGAGGCCACACATGAGAGTTGCCCTTGAAACCTGAGATCTAGGCCCAGGATGGCTTTCCACAGAGAACTGAAAATCTCAGCAAAGATATCACATGATTTTATTCTGAAAAACTTGGCAGCCATAGTTAGAGTCAAAAGACACATGGACCTCACGTTGTAGACCTCAATGGGCCTGGCTTCATGTGACCTTTTGGCCAGTGTTTGGGAAGCCTTGCCTATGAGAGTTCCTCAGAGCTTTCATTGAAATTAGCTTCCTCCCCATGTAATGGTTCCTAGATGAATGGAAACCCCAAAGTGCCTCCAACTTCATTCTTGAAAAATGCATAGATAAACACCATGAAATTTTTGAAATTCCCAATGACCAGGTGGCACTGGAGAACCATTGGATGTCCTGTTGCTGATCATAAGTATAACAGACAGTGCCTTGATTGACTGGGTTTCATGAAAATTGTGTAGTACAGAGATGCCAGTAAGTTGGAGGCTGCTGAGTAGTGGGCCTAGAGCAGTGGTGGGCAGATGTGTGGTAATACATCTGTGTTGTGGCCATGTGGATCTGCCATTGGCTTCCAAATGGCTTGTGACTGACTTGGTGCAGCCAGGAGACCATTATATGAAAAGACATCTTGTTATATGCAGGGGTTTCAGGGCAATGTTCATAATCAGGTTTCTATGGTCAAGGCGATAAGCAATGTGGGATAGAAGCCTAGTTGGTGCATTTTCCTGCAGAGCCTGACCCACCACACGTTACAAGACTCCCTCAAGCACTGTGTGCCAGTTGAACTCCTTGTATGTCATGAAGCAAATACCAAACTCCCAGTGTAGCAGCAAGAAACACCACGAAAAGTGGAGGATGACCAAATGGCTTCAAAGTCCACACGGGGAGTCACATTGCCCGAAGTGGCCACAGTTTACCTACAAAGAGAGACTTCAGCACTGGTGCCTCATGTTCATTGGAAAATAAGAAACCATGTCCTCTAGGTCACATAGATGCAGACTCAGCTTTGATGGTCTCACAACAAAGGTAGGTAAAGCTCCTGACAAAAACATATATTTCAAGTGCACAACCTCAGGGGCAGTTTCTCAAGAAGTCTTTAGTCCAGCAGAGCTCCATGTTTGTGAAGTGTTTACCCTGTTCCTTACTTTTGGAAACTCATCAACCACTTGCAAAGTTGTGAAATCATGAGCATATTCAATTCCAGATATGTACTCACAGATTTTTTACCTCTTTTCATATAATTGTGAATTACTTAAGGTGAGGGTAAGTCAAGGCATTGTTCAGGATGAGAGTGGAAAGATTTTTTGTATCACAATTTTGCATACACTTTGGATTAATTTTCCTAGTTGAACAACATTATACATAAATCCATGTTCAGTATAATAAATATTTTTGCATCCGTGGATGATATATATTTCACTATGAATTTCAATTGGCATACATATTGCTACTTTTTAATGTCTTTGTTTTTTTTGTATATATATATATATATATATATATATATATATATATATATATATATATATATATATCTCCTATCCAGATTTTTCAAAATATATGTGTTTTATTATACACTCTCTAAATTCTATTATGTTCATATATGTGGATGTATAATCAACTTTTCACAAGATTATACTCAGAAATATTCATCCACCTGAAATACATATTTGTTTCCTAATACAGACAACTAACTTCAGTGAACGATGCATACAAATCCTAATATTTCTACAGTAACAGACTCAGTTTTACATCAATGCAAGTAGATTCCTATGGGGCATGACATGTATTTTGACGTTCATTTTTATTCAAGACTTGTACGTTGCTATTTCTTCAGTTTATGCACATCATATGATATATATTTCATCCACAAGTTAGCATATTTATAGGCATTTGTTTCACTTTCAATCACTTCCTGCTTCAGAACAAATGTATTCCTCCATGTTTCTTGACTGGTCGTTTCATGAGACTACTTTCTAAACACATGATTTTTGAATTACATAATCACTTTTGAAGCAAAAATCACACCCTTCATGATAAACCATAACCATAATATTACAATTAGATGTATAACTAGTTGGAATGAATGATAGTATTTCAATATAAGATTTCTTATATATTTTAAGATATCAATTCAATCCATTATTTTATGTAGAACTAGTTATATTATTAATTCACAGTGTGGTCTACTCATGCATTTTCTCTAGATTCATATACACAGGGTACATCTCTTTGTACCCCCAATACTAATTTATACATCTTCAAAATATTGCTTCAAAAAATGGTGGAAGAATTACTCATGTAACCTGATCTACATATATATTTTATCACAGTGATATTCTGGACACAAAACGCAAGGCTCACACTTATGTTTGTACCATAGCCTAAATGGAAATTGAACATGTATTACTATAAACATCCATGTCCAGGTTGTCTAATGCTCAATATCAATCCTATTGGTGACTACATATTTGTTTCTTCCTAAGATTATATATTCAAACTCAACCCTGTTGGAAATGTCTAATCCTATCACTCACATTATACTTTGCCTTATTTCCTAATGTGTCTATTGATATCTGTTTTCCTACATATTTTCCCCTGTTCATCATGTGACTGACTCTTCTCATGTGCTGACATTTACGTTCACTCTCTAACCAAAAACCTATTACTAATGAAATTTGTTCCAAAACCTATACTCACACTTCTTCCTAAACCTACTGACTATCCCAGTTTGAGTGGATGTTCTCTTCTACATTCAATCATCCAAGGTACAAGGTCTTTTGCCATTCGATATCGAATTATGTGAGACAACTGTTCAGAATGTAATTCAAAGCTAAGTATCCCAATCAAGGGCAAAATGCCCTTCTGGGCTTCAAGTCTTACCTAGATTTCTGTTTTCATACTTATATTTCACCAATATATTCTTATAAATATTGCATGTTCCAATACCATTATTCATCTCACAGAATGATTCCTAACCCAAATGGAACATGTTATTAACCCTAAGAATGCACCGTTCCCTCAATCTAATTTTACAGAAGAACAGGGACAGAGTTTGACTTACAATACAGAAATGTAGGTGATCTTCCACCAGCTGAGAACCTCAAAGGTCCATGTAGAAATGATCCCTGGAGAAGATGTAGGCAGCTATGAAAGACCTGAGAGAGCAAAAGTCATCTTCCATTGCAAACATCCTGGTCAGGATGAAAGGATATGTCTGAATCAGCCTCTCTTCTTAATGTAGAGAAGATGGACCAAACCAGGCCTGTGTGGAGAGCTGTTCCAGGAGCCTATGGTTGATCTACCATTCTAACTTGTGAAAATTTCAAAGGAAGTAGGGGCAGCCTCCGTTTCATTGGTCAATTGAAAGCAACTGTGAGGACAAAGTGTTTGCCAAGGCAGTGACCTCATTCAGTTCCTTAAAGAAATGACCACACCTCACACTTTTGGTGATGGAACACTGTGAACTTTTGATCCAGGAAGCCAGGAACCCAGAGTCAGTCCCAGTCCCAGTCCCATTGGGCTCGCTTGTTTTGATTGAACAAGGACAGAGATATTATTTTTTGGTCCTACTGTTGTGAGGATGACCAAATGCCAGGAAAGCTCTGAAAACTGGCCTTTCCAGAGAAAGCAGGTAGTGGCTCATCGCGGACTCCTGACAACTTCACAGAGTTGGCTAAGGAGACCAGATCTGAGACAGGACAGGCCATGTTGGGGGAATATATTATGGCCCACGAGTCAGACCACCCTCTGGATAGTCACAGACCTACTTGGGGGAAGGAGGTGCCTTTGTGGTTGTGGGTGTGAGTTTTTGGTTTTGTCTCATGTTCTGAGAATAGATAGGAAAGGCGGTTTGTTTGGTTTGGTATGGACTGTTTCTAGTAAGTCATGTGACAAGGCGAGTGTTTCTATGTCTGTGTGTCCCACTGTGTCCATGGTTGTAGACATTAGAAAATAGAATGCATCAATGGATGTGTCCTGTCTAGTAGAAAGCTTCCCAGTATTCATCCTGCCCAATTTATGATTAGGCAGAAGATTGCCTTATGGATGGGCAACACCTGCTATCTTCCTAATTTCCTATTTTCTTCCTGAATTCTGGCCACACTCCAGAATAGGCTCATGGTTTTGAGTAAAAGATATGTACCACCTCCAAGCTCTGTGATATGGCCATGTACTGGATAGCTCAAGGGACTGGCGACCACCTCAGAAAACTCAGATATCAGTTAGACCAGAAAAGTCACAGTGGAGAAACTCTGCTTTGGGCCTTTTGCTTACCTATTTTTCTTTTGCCCTGAATGTCAGGAAGGTCTTTGCCTCCAGCCACCCCTTTGTGAAGCCCTAAGAAACAGTTTTCAAATGGAAATGAATGGGCGTCACCTGTGGCTCTTTGCTTAATTGCTTTGGAAAGGGATGTGTCGGAATCAGCCTCCTGGCCCTGTGTGAGGCTGTGGCTTAGATTATCAGCACCTGATGAATCTAAAGAAAGATCCCATGTGTGCATCCAAAATCAAAGGGCAAAAATTGCAGTCATTGTGGATGAAGTCTCTAGCTTTCCTCTGTAAGGTTTCTCACTTCAATCAAGTGAGAATAGGGATCCTTTGGGTCAAAAGAATTCTCCAAATCCCTGCAAAGCTTGCCCATGTGTGCTTGGATTTTCTCATGACTCCAAATCACATAAAGAATCTAAACCCCACAGTCAGAAAGCCTCAAATTGTAGAAGTGGAAAAGTATTAATGGCAGACCTATTTGATTACTCCTGGTTCACATGAAGGGTGTCCAGGCCACTGAGATTTTAGGCAAATGAGGGACAAGGGAGCTTATTTTGGACACTGTCTTTGACTGCGCCCCTAATGGAAAACTCCAGCCAAAGGTTATGAAGAAGATGAGGGCCGTGTGGGAGTGTTTTGGTTTTAATTGTGGTCATTTGTGAGGCAGTTGCAAGAGATGATTGGGTCCACCTGGGCTTGAACTCTGGTGTGATTCCCCTTAGAGACTGAGTTCTGGAACTGACCTCAGAGAAGTATTGCCATCAATTGTTTTGGGATTTTAGGAGACCACACATTAGAGTGACCATTGGAAACTGAGATCTAGGCCCAGATTGACTTTCCACAGATCACTGGGAATCTCAGTGGGGAAATCACATTATTTTATTCTGAAAGACTTGGCAGCCATAGTTGAGAGTCAAAAAACACATGGACCTCACATTGTAGAACTCAATAGGCCTGGCTTCATGAGACCTTTTGGCCACTCTTTGGGAAGCCTTGCCCTTGAGAGTTCCCCAGAGCTTTCATTGAAATGAGCTTCCTCACCATTTAACAGGTCCTGAATATATTGAAACCCACAGTGCCTCCAACATCATCCTTGAAAAATGGCTAAACAGATACCATCAAATTTTTGAAATTCCCAAGACCAGGTGGCACTGGAGAACTTTTGGATGTCCTGATGCTGATCTTGAGTACACCAGACAGTGCCTGGATTCACTAGGTTTCATGAAAATTGTGTTGAATAGAGATGCCAGTACGTTGGAGCCTGCTGAATAGTGGGCCTAGAACAGTGCTTGGCAGGTGTGTGATAAAACATGTGGTGGGGCAATGTGGATCTGCATTTGGCTTCCATATGGCTTGTTACTGACATGGTGCAGCCAGTAGATACTTCTGTGTAAAGGTATCTTGTTATATGGAGAGCTTTCAGGGCAATGTTCAGAATCAGGTTGCTATGGTCAAGGGGGCAAGCTATGTGGGATAGAAGCCTGGTTGGTGCATTCTCCTGCAGACCCTGACCCACCACTCGTCACAGAACTCCCTCCAGCACTGTGACACAGTTGAACTCCTTGTATTTCGTGAAGCAAATACCAAATCCCCAATGCAGCAGCAACAAACACCACGAAAATTGGAGGATGACCAAATGGCTTCACAGCCCACACTGGTAGACACTTAGCCCCCAGTGTCCACAGGTTACCTACAAAGTGAGAATTCAGCACTGATGCCTCATTTTCATTAGAAAATAAGAAACCGTGTCCTCCAGATCACATAGATGCAGACCCAGGTTTGATGGTCTCACTACAAAGGAAGCTAAAGCTTGTGACAACAAGATATATTTCAAGTGCCCAAATTCAGAGGCAGTTTCTCAAGAAGTCTTTAGTCCAACAGAACTCCATGTTTGTGGAGTGTTCACCCTGTCCCTTACTTTTGCAAACTCCTCTACCACCTCCAAGGTTTCAAAATCCTGAGCATATTCCATTCAAGATGTGTTTTCACTGATTTTCTAACTCTTCTCCTCTAATGATGTTTTAGTTGGAGCGAAGGTACTGTCAAGGCATTGTTCTGGATAAGAGTGGAAATATTTTTGTGTAGCACATGTTTACATACACATTGTATTCATTTTCCAATTTTCCATTCGAAATACTGAATCCCTGACACTAACCCCTACCCTACTATATTCTGACTACTAATACTAATATGATGGAGAAAAATAACCCAAACAGAATGAAAATACAACCATTTCAGAGGAGGCATGGTGTATAGTTGGACTTACCTTTTGCATTATATAGGGTAGGATTTATAAATCTAGTCAATTTTTTGTTGAAATAGTTCTCCATGTTTTTTTAAAGTTAACCACCTATGAATTCCTTTCTCCCTTTCTCTGTAGCCTATTCACCACCTGTATTTTTATATGCACAGATAGAATCCTACCTGGTACCACACGTACATTCTTGTGAGGTGGCTGACTTGGCAGAAACAAATTGTAAGGGATCACACCTCTTAAACGATGTTGGAACTGAAAATTTAAATTATGGGTGATCTTCCTACTTGAACAATATTATTCATAAATCCATGTTCAGTAAAATAAATATTTTTCTATCTGTCGATGATATATATTTCATTATAAATTTCAATTGGCATATATATTGCTGCTGTTTTTAATGTGTGTGTGTGTGTATATATATATATATATATATATATATATATATATATATATATATACACTCTCCAGATTTTTCAACAAATGAAATATGTGTCTTATTTTACACTCATCAAATTCATTCATATTCATGTATGTGGATTTATAATCAACTTTTCACAAGATTATTCTTAGAAATATTCATTCACCTGAAATACATATTTGTTTCCTAGTACTGAAAACTAACTTCAGTAAATGGTGCATAAGAATCCTAATATTTCTACAGTAACTGACCCAGTTTAATATTAATGCAAGTAGATTCCAATCGGACATGATGTGTATTTTGACGTTCATTTTTATTCAACACTGGTAGATTAGTATTTCTTCAATTAATGCACATCATAGGATATAAATTTCATCCACAAGTTAGGAAATTTATAGGCATTTGTTTCACTATCAATCACTTTCTGCTTCAGAACACATGTATTTCTCCATGTTTCTTGACTGGTCTTTAAATGAGAAAAGGGATGGACAAGGCAAGGAAAGGCACCTAAGATAGCACCGAATACAGGGAAACAGTCCTATTTGGTTGCAACCAGATTTAAAGGGCATTGCTTCTGTTGTAATCAGTTACTTCCCTGAACCCCAAGTTTAGGTTGTTTCAGAATTTTGTACCCAACATGTAAGGGAGCGGCTCAGAAGTTCACAGTCTGCAGAAGTTCAGAGAAAGCAGTTTTTGTTTCTGTTTTTTTTTTTTTCTCTGTTCTGGGCAAGTTAACATTTTAAGGACACCTGGGAGGGGGAGAGCTTTTTTCTTCTCTTTCTTTTTTCTCCCTGCCAGCTGTTAACATGGAGTCCAGTTGGTAACTTCTTTATCTTAGAAATGTAGCCATCTCTGTGAAGCCTCAATTTGAGGCCAGAGGCCTTGTTCACATATTGCCAGCATTGTGACTGACTCTATCCAAACACATTATTTTGGATTTCCATAATCGCTTTTGAAGCAAAACTAACATATCTTCATGATAAACCATAACCATAATATTAATATTAGATGTATAACTGATTAGAATGAATGATTGTAAATCAATATAAGATTTCTTATATATTTTCAAATATCAATTCAATCCATAATTTAAAGTGGAAACAGTTATATTATTTATTCACTGTATGGTCTATTCATGCATTATCTCTATATTCATGGACAAAGTGTACACCTCTTTGTACACCCAATACCCATTTATATGCCTTCAAAATATTGCTCCCAGAAATGGTGGAAGAAATACTTGTGTCACCAGATCTACATATATATTTTATCACAGTAAAATTCTGGACACAAATGCAAAGGTCACACTTAGATTGTACCAAAGCCTAAATAGAAAGTGAGCATGGTTTACAAAAATCATCCATGTCAAGGTTGCCTTATGCTCTCAAATGTCAATCCTATTGGTGACTACATATTTGTTTCTTCCTAAGATTATATATTCAAACTCACCCTGTTGAAAATGTCTAATTGTATCACTCACTTTATACTTTGCCTGATTTAGTAATGTCTTTATTGATATCTGCTTTCCTACATATTTTCCTCAGTTCATTATTGTGACTGTTCTCATGTGCTGACATTTATATTCACTCTCTAACAGAACCCCTATTGCTAAAGAACTTTTGTTCCAAATCCTATACTCAGTCTTCTTCCCAAACCTACCGACTCTCTTCTTAATCCTACTGGCTATCCCTTTTTGACTGGATTTTCTCTTATACATTCAATCATTCAAGTAATGTTCGTGCGAGCATCAGAGGTAGAGACCACGAAGAGACTGTCTCATGCAACAGCAAAAGGTTTATTGGAGGTCAAGCATGCTGGGGCTCAGAGCTCACAGAAATAGAGCAGAGAGCCCTGAGAACAGCTTAAGCAGAGCTTATATTCTTTCCTTGGAAAGGGCAGGGACGGAAGTTTATTGATGGGTCACGGTGAGTGGGCGGTTTGCATGTAAACGGGTGAGGGAATACATTCTGCAATTTGGCAGTTGGGGACAGCACATTCTGGGAACAAAATTAGCAAACAGTTCTCAATATTTCAACAGTGTTTTTGTTAAGCATACAGAAAAATAGGAAGTTACAAGTACCTATTTTGTTAACCTTTCATTCCCCACTTCTTCTTCTGGCTACTTATAATTATAAAAGTGATCAAGGCTGGTGTCACATTCTATGTCTGCAAGTGGGTTATTACCATAAGTTTAACTTGTCCAATTTGAGCTTGGAGAAAAAAAATTACACGTTTGAGCAAACAGGGTTTTATACTTTGCAGTAATATGAGGATTATTATTGGACCGGCCATGGTTGATAAAAACATAGTTAACCAGAGGGAATGTATGGATCAGAATCAAACCACCCTTTTTGGGCCTCTCTCAGTGACGCTCTTCAAGGTGTCTTTTTAATTTACTCATAGATTTTTTTTACAACTCCAGTATGGTCGGCATAAAAACAATATTTTTCCCTCAATGCAGCACAAAGGCCCCCTTCTCTCATGAATGGGCGGTCCAACCCTCGACTGTTCTGTAAAACAACTTCAGACAGAGAGGATAAATATTCCTGCAAAGCTGTGATGGAGGTTTCTACTATCTTTAAGTTTTGTTCTATTGCTGCTTCTAATTGGGTAATTTTTTGTGTCCCATGGACTAGGGCAGGGGTTTCTGTGCCCACCCCTGCAGCAACTCCTATTCCTAATAGGATGGCTAAAGTTAGGGATATATGTTCCCAGCGGAACCGTGTTGTATGCCCGCCTGTTTGAATTTCAAATGAACCTGCATCATTATAGAGCACTCTGGGAAACATCTGCACCATTACACAATTAATCACATCTGTTGACCATTTCATGAAAACATAAACAATGTTTAAGTATATAGAATTATACTGTTGTAGGGACAGACAAGGCAAGGCACCTAAGATAGCACCGAAAACAGGGAAACAGTGCTATTTGGTTGCAACCGGATTCAGAGTGCATTGCTTCTGTTGTAATCAATTAACGCCCTGAACCCCAAGGTTAGGTAGTTTCAGAATTTTGTACCCAACATGAAAGAAAAAGGGATCAGAAGTTCACAGTCGGCAGAACTTCACAAAAAGATTTTTTTTTCTGTTATTTCCTCTGTTCTGGGCAAGTTAACTTTTCAAGGACACCTGGGAGGGGGAGAGCTTTTTCTTCCTTTTCTTTTATCCTCCTTCAGCTGTTACCATGAAGCCCAGTTGGTATTTTTTATTTTAGAAATGTAGCCATCTCTGTGAAGCCCCAGCTCAAGGCCAGAGGCCTTGTTCACATATTGTGTGAAAAACTATTAAGGGGTTGTCTAGCTTAGAAGTGCTGATTTTTCCAAGCAGTGGCCAAGTATAACAGGGCAACAGAAAAAGAGCAAGTTTATCTACACTGAACTCTTTTATAGGGACTCTTTTGCTGAAAGTTCTAAAGTCATCCATGGTGAAGACTTCTGGAGAAGTTCAGTTAAGATTTTTCTGTGGGCCTGGTATAGAGGGGAAAGACGGGGAAGGCGAGGAATGAGAGCAGCTCCGGGGATCTGAGAATGAGAAAAGAGAGATGAAAAAGCATAATGGAAAAGGGGTTTGGGATTTTCCTAGGAACAAAATCTTGAGCAGTAGAACAGGTAGAACAGAGGGGAAGACGGGAGTGAGTATCCCAGAAAGCCTGGGAGGGATTTTAAATTCTTAGTAACCTGTTTTCAGTGATGACAAAGCAACTTTAAAGGCCATTTTTATTACATCTTGGATAGGGGTCTGAGGGCTCTTCTGAGGGTTACCTGGTAAGAGGACCTGGGGAGACCGGGTGTAGGCACTGACAGGAGAAGAGAGGAATGAGTGTTTAGAGGGGTACCTCAGTACCTGCTACCTCAGCAAGGGAGCAATGATCTGAGAACTGGCGGAGGTTTGGGTTTTTGATCTAGTAACTGGAGGAGAGAAATCAGGTTGCTGAGGTGGGACTGACAGTAGAGAGTCTGGAGCAGAAGCCTGAGGGTGAGGATCTATTGGAGATGCATAGTTCAGGAAGTGAGCGAAGGAGGTAAAAGGCCTCCACATAGGGGAATTTCCTTTCATCCTCTTGAGCACTTGCAGAAGTTAAAAAGGTAACACAGAATTTGAGGATCTAGAGACTCCTCTGGGGGCCATCAGTTTTGGTTGTCTAATTGGTAATATGGCCAATGCTGTGTACTGAATTTGATGAGGATTTTGCGTTCCACCAGGCAGCCCCTGTATGCTCAAATCCCCATCACTTACAGAAGAAGTTGGCTTTCCCTCCACACAGCCATGGCTGTTTGTGGCTTTGATAGTCTGCTGGGCAAACATACTAATCTAGTCTAGCCAACCTGCATCTGGCTCACGTGTCCCTAAATCCCTAATGTTTGTTTCCATTATCTATGGTATGGAAGGGATTTAATTGAATTTTAGTGGGATTTTCATCAGCGATATCCTAATAGGAAAGACTTATAGCCAGCTGACAAATGTCTGGATGGAGAGCTAGCCACCAGGTCCCTAAGGGAGCTGTATACGAGTTAGAGCATACTTCTTGTGTAGTAGGATTTGTGATAAGCCATCGCTGCTGAACGGGCTGATGAGCGTTAGGTGTACTGGTGGCCAAGGGGAGAGTCTACAGCCTTATCCACATAGCGAATATGCAATTTGAAATGGTTACCAGTCTTTCCCAGTTTCCAGACAGAGTCTGGACAGGGCGCAGGCTTGAGATGAGAGGCATGGATCCAGGAAGTGTTTCCGTCTACTTTTACCACTGTAGGTGTTATAATTAGCACCTGGTATTGTCCTTTCAAGCAGGGTTCCAGGGATGACACCTGATGTTGTCTTATCTAGATGAAGTCCCTTACTTGATATCAATGTGGAGTCCCCTTGTCCCCAGGTTGCAAGGCAGTTGTCAGCTGTTTTCACCGGTATCATTGAGTTCTTTCAAGAGATTTAATTCTGTCAAGCAAGGGGGTGTGGAAGGCATCGTTAGGTCTTAGAGTTGGGGTTACATGCCTTACTGGAGGAGGTGCATCATAGAGAAATTCATAGGGGGTGAGTTTACACAAAGAAACAGAGGGAGTATTTCTTGCATGAAACAGTGGATAAGGCAGGGGCATAGTCTAATATTTTATGCCGGTCTCTAAGCTTAATTTCGTTAAGGTCTCTTTAATGGTTCAATTTATTTTTTTTTCCTGTCCTGAGCTCTGGGGTCTAGAAGCACAATGTAACTTATAATTAATCCCCTGGGTCCTGGCTAAGCCCTCACTTACCCGGGCCATGAACACCGTTCAATTATCAGACCCTATTACCTTAGGCAGGCCTTGTCTTGAAAAAATATCTTAATATCTTTCAGGATCTTCTTGACCACCGTTTGAGCCGGTTTTTTTTGTTTTGTTTTGTTTTGTTTTTTGTGTGTGAGAAAGGATTCAATCCATCCTGAAAATTTATCTACAAAGACTAGGAGATATTTAAGTCTATACCTTGCTGGCTTAATTTCAGTAAAGTCTACTTCCCAGAATTGTTCTGGTCTGGTTCATCGTAGGTGCTTTCCTGCAGGAAGCTTGGAAGGGTAAGCATTAACCAATTGACAGAACCGACAGGCTTTTGTTACCCGTTCAGTTATTTTTTTTCACTGTGAGTAAGTTAGTCGAAATCTCTGTTCCTGATCTTTCAGGAATGCCTGCAGTTTCTTTGAACCAAGGTGAGTAAGTTGATGTACATTTTTAACGTAGTGTAGGGCTTTCTGAAATTGCAGGCTGGGCTCAGTGAAGTTGAGGAGTTCAGTGTCAGTGTTCTTAAATGTTATCAAAAGCTTGCTGGTGCTCAAGGGTCCATTGGAATTGGGCATCCTTATTTAACAACGGGTATAAAGAAGCAGCTAAGAACACAAACCCAGGTATCCATAACCTGAAAAGGCAGCAGTCCCAAGAAACTCTCTGTGTTGTCTCCTGTTAGATGGAAGTGGTATCTGCACAACGGTTTGTTTTCTGGGCTCAGTGAGCCATCATTTCCGCCCCTAAGGGAATAACCCAGGAAGATTACTTCTTGCTTTCAAATTTGGGCCTTTTTGGCAGAAGCTCTATACCCGAGTTGAGCAAGCTCGGATAATAGTGCTTGGGTCCCAGACTCACAGTTTTCCTTGTTGTTAGCTGCCAGTAGCAGGACATCCACATATTGAAGAAGGGTGACTTTGGGGTGCGTAATTCTGAAGTTGTTGAGATCTCTGTGGAGGGCTTCATCAAAGAGACTGGGGGAGGTTTTGAACACCTGTGGGAGTCTAGTCCAAGTTAGTTGACCAGAAGTTCCGTTATCTGGGTCTACCCACTCGAAAGCAAACAGCAACTGACTATCTTTATGCAGAGGCAAGCAAAAGAAAGCATCTTTTAAGTACAGAACAGTATACCATTTTCACTCAGCAACAGCAAAGTGTTTATTGGGGTTCCAGCATGCTGGGGCTCAGAGCTCACTTGACTAGAGCAGAGAGCCCTGAGAACAACTTAAACAGAGCTTATATAATTTTTTGGAGAGGGCAGGGAGGGAAATTAATTGATGGGTCAGGGCAAGTGGGCAGTTTTTGTGCAACCGGGTGAGGGAGTACACTCTGCAGTTTGGCAGTTGGGGACAGCACGTTTTGGGAACAAAATTAGCAAACAGTTCTCAAGATTTCAACAGTGTTTTGTTAAGCATAAAGAAAAACAGGAAGTGACAAATACCTATTTTATTAACCTTTCACCAAAGCAAAATGAAAAGTGAGCATGGATTACTAAAAACAACCATGTCCTGGTTGCCTAATACTCTCAAATGTCAATCCTATTGGTGACTACATATTTCTTTCTTCCTAAGATTATATATTCCACCTCAACCATATTGAAAATGCCTAATCCTATCACTCACATTATACTTTGTCTGATTTCCTAATGTCTCTATTAATATCTGCTTTCCTACATATTTTTCCCCAGTTCATCATTGTGACTGACTCTTTATATGTGCTCATATTTACTTTCACTCTCTACCCGAAACCCTATTGCTAATGAACCTTTTGTCCAAATCCTATACTCACTCTTTTTTCTAAACCTACTGACCATCTTCCTATTCCTACCGACTATTCCTTTTTGACTGGATGTTCTCTTGAACATTCAATCATCCAAGGTACAAGGTCCTATGCCATTGCATATTGATTTATCTGAGACATCTGTGCAGAACATAATTCAAAGCTAAGTATACCACTAAAGGGCCCAATGTCCTTCTGGCTTCAAATCGTACCTAGAATTTTGGTTTCATACTTATATTTCACCTATATATTCTTGTGAATATCGCAGGTACCCAATACCATTATTTGTCCAGCAGAATAATTTCTAACCCAAATAGAATATGTTATTAACCCTAACCATACACTGTTCCTCAATCTAACTTTGCAGAAGAGCAGGGACAGAGTTGGTCTTACAATACAGGAATGTACGGGATCTTCCACCTGCTGAGAACCTCAAAGGTTGATGCAGAAATGATCCCTGGAGAAGATTTAGGCAGCTATGAAGGGCCTGAGAGAGCAAAAGTCATCTTCCAAGGCAAACAACCTAGTCAGGATGAAGGGATGTATCTGAATCAGCCTCTCTCCTCTTGATATAAAGAAGATGGACCAAACCAACCCTGTGTGGAGAGCTTCTCCTGGGTGCCTATGGTTGATATACAATTCTAACTTCTGAAAGTGTCACACGAAGTAGTGGCAGCCTCCATCTCAAGGGACCCTTGAATGCAACTGTTAGGACAAAGTTGTTGCCAAGGCAGTGACCTCATTCCGTTCTTGAAGGAATTGACCTACCTCACTTCTTGGGGGATGGAACTCTCTGAACTTGGGATCCAGGAAGCCAGGCACAAAGAGCCAGTACCCGTCCCATTCCCAGTAGGCTCACTTGTTTGGATTTAACAAGGACAGAGTCTGTCTTTCTTGGTACCTAAAGATTTGAGGATGGCCAAATTCAAGTAGACCTCTGAAAATGGGCCTTTCCTGAGACAGCAGGTAGTGGTCAGCACAGGCTCCTGACAACTTCACAGAGTTGGACAAGGAGAACAGATCTGAGACAGGACAGGCCATTTTGGGGAAACATAGTATGGCCCACCAGTCAGAGGACACTTCGGATAGTCACAGACTTACTTGGGGGAAGGAGGTGACTTTTTGAGTGTGGTTGTGAGTTTGTGGTTTTGTCTCATGTTCTGAGAATAGGTAGGAAAGGCTGTTTGTTTGGTTTGGAGTGAACTGTTTCTAGAAAGTCCTTTGACAAGGTGAGTGTTTCTAGGTCTGTGTATCCCAGTGTGTCTGTGGTTGTAGACATTAGAAAAGAGCATGCATCCATAGATGTGTCCTGTCTAGTAGAAAGCTTCCCAGCATTCATTCTTCCCAATTTATGAATGGACTGTGGCTCGCCTTATAGAAAGGCAACACCTACAACCTTCTTAATTTCCTGTTTTCTTCCTGAATTTTGGCCACTCTCCAGAATAGGCTCATATTTTTGTGTCAAAGATATGTACCACCTCCAAGCTCCGTGACATGGCCATGTACTGGTTAGCTGAAGGGAATGGCGAGCATCTCAGAAAACTCAGATATCAGTGTGACCAGGAAAGTCTCAGTGGAGAAACCATGCTTTGGGCCTTTTGCTAACCTATTGTTCTGTTGTCCTGAGTGTCAGGAAGGTCTTTGCCTCAGGCCACCCTTTGTGAAGCCTGAAGAAAACAGTTTACAAACGGAAATAAATGGGCATCACCTGTGGCTCTTTGCTTAATTACTTTGGAAAGGGATGTGTCTGAATCAGCCTCTTGGCCCTTTGTGAAGCTATGGCTTAGATTCTCAGTGCCTGATGGATCTAAAGAAAGATCCAATGTGTGCATCCAAAAGCAAAATGGCAAAAATATCAGTCATTGTGGATGAAGTCTCTCACCTTCCTCTGTTATTTTCCTGATGTCCATCAAGTGAGAATAGTGATCTTTTGTGTCAAATGAGTTCTTCCAAGCCCTGCAGAGGTGCTTCAGTTTTCTCATGACTCCAAATCACATAAGGAATCTATACCTGACAGTCAGTAGGCATCAAATTGGAGAACCAGAGCAGTATTAACTGCAGACCTATGTGATCAATTCTGGTTCACTGGAAGGGTGTCCAGGCTACCCTGAGGTTAGGCAAATGAGGGGCAAGTGAGCTTATTTTGGACACTCTCTTGGACTGCGCCATTCATGGAAACCTCCAGCCAGACGTTATGATGAGTGTATATATGAAAAAAGATGAGGGCCTTGGGGGAGTGTTTTGGTTTTAATTGTGGTCATTTGTGTGGCGGTTGGAAGAGATGACTGGGTCCATCTGGGCTTGAACTCTGGTGTGATTCTGCTCAGAGACTAAGTTCTGTAACTGACCTCAGAGAAGTAATTTCTTTGGAAAGGGATGTGTCTTAATCAGCCTCTTGACCCTGTGTGAGGCTGTGACTTAGAATATCATCACAAAATGGATCTAAAAAAGATCCCATGCATGCATCCAAAACCAAAATGGCAAAAAGAGCAGCCATTGTGGATGAAGTCTCTGGCCTTCCTTTGTAAAGTTCAGAAAGAATAAAAGAAATTGAAATTGAAACGTAAAGAACCAGGTTTTGTAAAGTTTACAAGCTGCACTGAGAACCTGAAATTCCTGAGTCAGTAAAGACAATTCTTTGATGTGTCCATTAGATGTGAGTTGAAATCTTCCCAGACGACCTTGTTACTTAACAACCCCTTCCCAGAAACCGTGCAGCTCAGCACATATACATCTCAGGGCTTCAACCAATCAGTTTAAATATCTACCCCTTCACAAGGCTGACCAATCACCCCCTGCCCGACCTGTTCCCGCCAATGAATGTGCTAATCATGTTTTGGAGTTGTTATTTGATTTTCCCAGGGTACATGGTAATTTGCTAAAGGAGGCTATGATGTATGTAAAGTCCCTGCCCTCTCTAAAGAATGTATATAAACTTTGCTCAAATTGTTCTCTGGGCTCTTTGTTGTTTGCTTTTCTGATGTGAGCTCTGAGCCCCAGCATGCTGGACCCCCAATAAACCCTTTTCTGTTTCATGAGAAAGTCTCTTGGTGGTGTTTTTCTCCGACCTTCGCCCCACCTTTTCATCTGGAGGCCCCAGGTGAGATATTCGGCAGCAGCGGACCAAAGACGCCAACTGACTTCTCTTAGGGTAAGTAAGGCGCCTGTTTCTTGTTTTGGGTTTCCGTTTAAGGCGTGGCAAAGTTGCTGTGGGTGAGGGCATTAGGTCTCTCCTATGTTGGCTGACAGAAGTGTCACAGAGCCAAAGGTCACGTCCCTGGGGGCACTCCAGAGGACTAGGGAAATCAAGGAATAGTAGTTTCCTCAACTGGGTTATATTTTGCTTCAGGATTCGGTTTTCCAGCCCAAAAGGTTTTGCCAGCTACTCAGTTTTGTTCATTGTCCTGAACTCAGGTTGAGTTTACTGTCTGTATTTATTGCCTAACCCATCAGGTTTTGCCAGTTACTCAGTTCTAATCGTTGTCTTGGACTCATGGTAAACGTTTACTGTTTGTCATTGTGTGTGTCGAGTTTGTGTCTTCACTGTCCCTGTTTGAGTAACTTCCATTATGGGACAAAGCACTTCTATGCCTCTGTCCCTGACCCTTGATCATTGGACTGATGTCTGCTCAAGGCCCCAGAATCTTTCTTTTTCAGTAAAACGCCAGAGCTGGCAGACTCTCTGAGCTTCAGAATGGCCCATCCTGGGCGTCGGATGGCCACCAGAAGGATCCTTCCACTTCCCTCTAATCTGAAAAGTCAGAGATATTGTCTTTTAGCTGGGGCCACGTGGCCACCCAGATCAACAGACATATACCCCTTCCCTCATGATTATATCATTCAAACCTTCCACAACTCCCGCTCTCCCCACCATTCTCCCTGAGTCACAAGACTGGATACTCTTCCCCCTCCTCATTCTCTACCCTCGCTCCCCAACCCCCAACATGTTCCAGATGATCCTCCCGCCGCTGACTCAGCCTCTCAGCTGCTAGAGGCAATTGGGCCAGACTCAAGCCCTCCAGGGGACTTCCCTGCAGCAGCAGCAGCCCCTCCTCCCCTGGAGGAAGCTGGGCCACCTAAAGGAACCCGGCGGTGATGGATAATAGAAAACTCAGAATCCCCTGTGATGCTCCCTCTCCATCCCTACGGGCCAATGAACCGTCCCAACTGGGAACCCAACAACTTTGAAGGTAGGTAGCATCTGTCCACTTATCGCCGGGCTCTAATAGCGGGTATAGCAGGTCACCAAGCGACCGCCAGAGGGCCGACTAATTTGCCCAATGTAAGAGAGATTATCCAAGGGCCTAATGAGTCTCCCTGTATGTCTCAGGAGAGAATTATGGAAGCATAAAGGAAATATACTTCTTTTGATCCTCAGGCAGAGGACCAAAAGGCATCTGTTGCAATGGCCTTTATCGAGCAGGCTGCCCTAGATATTAAGAGAAAGTTACAATGTCTAGATGGATTACAAGATATGATGTTAAGAGATTTAGTCAGAGAACCTGAGACAGTATATTATAAGAGAGAAATTGAGGAGGAGAAGGAACAGAGGAGAGAGAAGGAAAGGGAACAAAAGAAGGATGAAAGGAGCAAAAGGCAGACTAAAGCATTGGCTAAGGTTTTGTTCACAGCAAAAAATACTCCAGAAGGTTAAATGCAGGGAGACAGAAAGGGATACCTGGGCCCACGCCAAAGGCTGCCCCTGGCATCAGATCAATGTGCCTACTGAAAAGAAAAAGGACACTGAGCCAAAGAGTGGCCCAAAAAGGAGCAGCCACACGAGCCCGCCATGCTGACTCTAGAAGAGGACTAAGAAAGTCGGGGCTTGGATCCCCTCCCCGATCTCAGGGTAACATTTGAAGTGGAGGGGATTCCAGTGAACTTTGAAATGGATACAGGAGCAGGATACTCAGCCCTTAAGACCCCACTGGGCCCCCTATAAATAAATAAATGGTCCCTAGTTCAAGGGGCTAATGGCAGTAGATATCAGGCTTGGACAAAAAAGAGGATTATGAACCTAGTAAATGGAAAAGTCCACACTCTTTTCTAGTAATCCCAGAATGTCCAGCCCCATTGATGAGCAGGGATCTGCTTACCAAACTCTGGTCTAGAATAACCTTTATCCCTGATGGTCCCCAAGTGGAGTTTCTAAAGCCTTCAGTAAAAGCTCCCATAGTCACGGCTTTGACTATGTCCGTAGAAGGTGAACATCACTCTTCGTGTCCCCGAGAACTGATCAACAAAGCAAACTCGCACAGAAATGGATAAAAGATTATCCTAATGTCTGGGCAGAAACTGCTGGGTTAGGTCTAGCCCTTAAACAACCTCCAATAGCAGTATAATTAAAAGCCTCTGCCTCTCCAATCAGTGTTAAACAATATCCCCTAAGCAAAGAAGCTAAGGATGGGATAAGGCCCCATATTCAGAAATACCTGACTCTTGGGGTCTTAAGGCTCTGTCAATCAGCCTGGAATACCCCGCTGCTACCAGTTAGAAAGCTAGGAACTGGGGACTACCATCCTGTTCAAGACCTAAGAGAGATCAACAACAGAGTGCAGGACATTCACCCCACAGTACCCAACCCATATAATTTGCTTAGCACTCTGAATCCGGAGCGGGAATGGTACACTGTGCTGGACTTAAAAGATGCTTACTTCTGCTTGCCCCTACATAAGGACAGTCAGTTGCTGTTTGCTTTCAAGTGGATAAACCCAAAAACTGGAACATCTGGCCAATTAACCAGGACTAGATTCCCACAGGAGTTCAAAATCTCCCTCACTCTCTTTGATGAAGCCCTCCACAGGGACTTCAACGACTTCAGAACTGCCCACCCTGAAGTCACCCCACTCGAATATGTGGATGATCTGCTACTGGCAGCCGACACCAAGGAGAACTCTGAGTCTGGGACCCAAGCACTATTATTCGAGCTTGCTCAGCTTGGATATAGGGCTTCTGCCAAAAGGCCCACTTTTGTCAGCAAGAAGTAATCTTCCTGGGTTATTCTCTTAGGGGTGGCAAACGATGGCTCACTGAGCCCAGAAAACAAACCGTTGTGCAGATACCTCCCCCTTCTAATAAGAGACAACTCAGAGCGTTTTTTGGGACTGCCAGCTTTTGCAAGTTATGGATTCCTGTGTTCGCATCTCTGGCTGCACCTTTATACACTCTGATAAAAGGGGATGCCCACTTCCAATGTACCCCTGAGTACAAACAAGCTATTGATAATGTCAAAAAAAGGTGCTGCTCTCTGCTTCAGCCTTAGCACTACCAGATGTAGATAAACCCTTCAATCTCTACATAGAAGAAAAGAAAGGAATAGCACGAGGAATGCTCACTCAGACATTGGGACCTTGGAAATGGCTAGTAGCATTCTTATAAAAAAAACTGGACCCAGTGGCTAGCGTGTGGCCCCTTTGCTTAAGAGCTATAGCAGTGGCAGCCCTTCTAATAAAAGATGCTCATGAATGAACGTTGGGACAGAAGCTCACCATTATAGTCCCCCATGCCCTGGAGAGCATCATCTGCCAGCCTCCAGAGAGGTGGCTATCAAACTCCAGAATTAAGCACTACCAGAGCCTCTTGCTTGACAAAGACAGTATAATGCTGGGACCCCCTGCTCCACTCAACCCGGCTACACTGCTGCCAGAAGTATCATCAGGACCCGACGCTCATGAGTGTCAAAACATACTGGCAGAAAAAACCAGTATACGACAAGACTTGAAGGATCAGCCACTGCCTCGCCCTGAAGTCGTATGGTTTACGGACGGCAGCAGCTTTCTCCAAGACGGTAAGCAGCGGGCTGCACGAGCAGTACTTAGCAAAACTAATGTCATCTGGTCCTCTGGTCTCCCAGAAGGGACATCAGTCCAAAAAGCAGAACTGATTGCTCTTACGAAAGCATTGGAACTAGCAACAAGCAAAAGGGCAACCATATACACTGACAGCCGCTATGCATTTGCCACTGCTCATGTGCACAGGGCTATTTACCAGCAAAGAGAATAGTAACCTCTTCCAGGAAAGAAATAAAGAATGAAGATGAGATCCTCCACCTTCTCTCAGCAGTGCAGGGCCCTAAAGAACTAGCTATAGGGCACTGTCCAGGGCCCCAGAAGGGAAACGACCCCGTGGTGGTTGGAAACAGAAGGGCAGATGAGGAAGCTTAATTGCCAGCCCTAAACGAAGTGACTCTGTTAACTTTTTCCACATGGGGGGGAACAAAAATCAGGAGACTTGGCAGCTCCGGAACCTTCAGGCAACTTATCATCTGAGGAGACAGATACAGAACTCTGGGACCCTACAGAGCCAAGTTTACAATTTCAAAAAGCCCACCTTTATGTCAAAGACTTACACTAGCTCACCCACTTAGACTCAAAGAAGTTGTAGGCACTCTTAAAGGACCGAAGAAAGGACTTATTATTGACTGACTCAAAGAGGAAAGAAATAGCTGAGCAGGTGACTAGAGCTTGTCAAGTCTGTCAATTAGTTAATACTTACCCATCCAAGCTTCCTGCAGGAAGCACTTACGAGGAACCAGACCAGGACAATTCTGGGAAGTGGACTTTACTCAAATTAAGCCAGCAAGTTATGGACTTAAATATCTCCTAGTCTTTGTAGGTACTTTTTCAGGATGGGTCGAAGCCTTCCCCTGAAGAAACAAACGGCTCAGATGGTGGTCAAAAAGATCCTAGAAGACATTTTTCCAAGGTCCGGCTTGCCTAAGGTAATAGGGTCCGACAATGGACCGGCATTTGTAGCCCAAGTAAGTCAGGGATTTGCCAGGACCCTGGGGATTAATTGGGAGTTACATTGTGCTTATAGACCCCAGAGCTCAGGACAGGTAGAAAGGATGAATAGAACCATCAAAGAGACCTTAACGAAATTAAGCCTGGAGACCGGCATAAAATATTGGACTATGCTCCTATCTTATGCACTGTTTCCTGCAAGAAATAACCTCTATGCCTCTTTGTGTAACCTCACCAATTATAAAATTCTCTATGGTGCCCCTCCTCCAGTAAGGGACCTAACCCCAACTCGAGACTTAATGATTCCTTTCACACACCCTTGCTTGACAGACTTAAAGCCCTTGAACAAACCCAGCACCCAGCGATACCTGTGGAAATAGTTGGCCACTGCTTATCAGCCTGGAGACAAAGAAACCCCACATTGTTATCAAGTGGGAGACTTAGTCTACGTGAGACGGCATCAGGTGTCATCCCTGGAACCCCGCTGGAAAGGACCATACCAGGTGTTTCTTATAACACCTACAGTGGTAAAATTGGATGGGATCACTTCCTGGATACATGCCTCACATCTCAAGCCTGTGCCCTGTACAGATTCCGGCTGGAAACTGAAACTGACTGGTAACCCTCTCAAATTGCGTGTCTGTCGTGTGGATAGGGCTATGGATTCTTCCCCTGGCCACCAGCATTCCTAATCCCCATCAGCCTGTTCAGCAACAATGGCAAGTTATAAATCCTACTGGGCAAGTAGTGTGGTCTATTTCACATACAGCCGCCTTATGGACTAGGTGGCCATCTCTCCTCCGAGACATTTGTCAGCTTGTTATAGGCCTCTCTGACTGGGATCTCCCTGACATAGAGGACCCCACACATATCCCACTCAAACCCAAACCAGGGCAACATAGACCACCTTACCCCATGAATTATGGATGTCATCTCCCCAACTGAGGTGTAAACTAGCCAGTCTTGATTTTTATGTGTGCCCAGCTGATTTCCGAAGTTGCAAACAGGCCCAAACCTGTGGAGGACCCATTGACTTTTATTGTAGATCTTGGGGATGTGAACAAACGGGAGTGCATGGTGGAACCCAAACTCTCCAGACAGTATGATTCAGGTAGGACCAAATGACACCTGGATTGATCCCAAGAAATGTGCCGCTAGCCAAGCGGTGTCAAAAACTCGCTGTGGAAAGAATAGTCTATGTTACCCCCTCAAATAACTTTCACTTCCAAAGGAAGGGGATACCTCAGAACAACATGGCCTATGGGAAATACTAGGGGAATGCGATTTTATATTTATGGCCCTGGTTATGACTTTGCTCTCTGGTTCACCATCCAGCTTAAAAAGGAAGAAAAGCCCACAGCAATAGGGCCCAATCCCCTCAAGCCAGGAATTAAACCTCCTAAACCTCCCATGCCTAGATCTACCAGAACCCATCTACCATCTCATACTTCCTGGTTTCGGTCTTTGCCTACTTTCCCAGTCCAGAATACAGCTGACTCCTCCCCCTGGGAACTAATTAAAGGAACCATTATGGTACTGAACTCCACACAATCAGAACTCCTTGCATTTCAGCCCAGGTATTAGATAGCTCTGTAAATTATTGTGTAATGGTGCAGATACTCCCCAGGGTGCTCTATGATGATGCAGAATAATTTGAAGGTCTACTAGGGGGACTAACAACCTGATTTCACCGGGAGCCAGTGTCTCTTACTCTAGCCATCCTACTGGGGATAGGAGTTACTTCAGGAGTGGGTACGGGAACAGCTGCTATGATCCGTGGGTCACAACAAATGGCCCGATTAGAAACAGCAATAGATCAAGACTTGAAAACGTTAGAGACCTCCATCACAGTTTTGCAGGAATCCTTAACCTCTCTCTCTGAGGTTGTTTTACAAAAAAGGCAAGGATTAGACCTCCTCTTCATGAGGGAGGAGGGCATCTGTGCTTCACTGAGAGAAGAATGCTGTTTTTATGCTGACCATAGTGAAGTTTTAAAGAATCCATGAGTAAATTGAGAAAATGCCTTGAAGAGCACCAGAGAGAAAGGGAGATTCAACAAGGGTGTTTTGAGTCATGGTTTACCCAGTCCTCTTGGTTAACTAAACTTTTATCAGACTTAGCTGGACCCCTGATCATCCTTATGGTGTTACTAAATGTGGGACCTTGTTTGCTAAACTGCATAGTTTCCTTTCTCCAGGTTCAGATTGGGCAGGAAAAAACTCATGGTAATCAGATAAAAATACTATCCACTGGCAGAAATAGAATCTGAGAACCCACAATAATTATGATTCATTACTTTTAAGATTAAAAGTAGTCAGAAAAAGGAGTGGAAAATGAAAGAATAAAAGAAATTTAAATTGAAACGTAAAGAACCAGGTTTTGTAAAGTTTCCAAGCTGCACTCAGAACCTGAAATTCCTGTGGCAGTTAAGACAATTCCCAGAACTGCCCATTAGATGTGTGTTGAAATCTTCCCTGACCACCTAGTAGCTAAACAACCCCTTCCCAGAAACCCTGCAGCTCAGCACGAATACATCTCAGGGCTTAAACCAACCAATTTAAATGTATACCCCTTCTCAGGGCTAAAAAATCACCCCCTGCCCGACCTGTTCCCGTCAATGGATGTGCTAATCTTGTTTTAGAGTTGCTATTTGATTTTCCTGCGGCGTATGATGATTTCCTAAAGGAGGCTATGATGTATGTAAAGTCCCTGCCCTCTCTAAAGAATGTATATAAACTCTGCTCAAGTTGTTCTCGGGGATCTTTTTTCTTTCCTTCTCTGGAGTGAGCTCTGAGCCCCAGATGCTGGACCCCCAATAAACCATTTCTTTTGGCATGAGACAGTTTCTTGTTGGTCTTTTTCTCCAACGTTCGATGACCTTTTCAGTTCCTGACTACCTTCAAGTGAGAATAGCAATCCTTTGAGTCAAATGAGTTCTTCAAAGACCTGAAGAGGCTAGCCCATAGGTGCTTGGGTTTTCTCATGACTCCAAATCACAGTAAGAATATATACCTGACAGTCAGTAGGCCTCAAATTGGAGAAGAAGAGCAGTATTAGCAGCAGGGCTATTTGATCATTCCTGCTTCAAAGGATGGGGTCCAGGCCACCCAACGCCCTTATGGACTTCAAATCTTACCTAGATTTCTGTTTTAATACTTATATTTCACCGCATATTCATGTAAATATCACAGGTTTCCAATACCATTATTTATTCTGCAAAATGATTCCTAATCGAAATCGAACCTGTTATTAACCTTAACCATACACTCTTCCCTCAATCTAACTTTACAAAAGAACAGGGAAATTGTTGATCTTACAATACAGGAATGTAGGCGATCTTCCACCTGCTGAGAACCTCAAAGTTCCATGCAGAAATCATCCCTGAAGAAGATGTAGGCACCTATGAAGCATGTGAGAGAGCAAAAGTCAACTTCCATGTCAAACAACCTGGTCAGGATGAAGGAATGTGACTGAATCAGCCTCTCTCTTCTTAATGTAGATTAAATGGACCAAACCAGGCCCAGGCCTGTGTGGAGAGCTGTTCCTGGGTGCCTGTGGTTGATATACCATTCTAACTTGTGTAAGTGTCACAGGAAGTAGGGGCAGACTCCATCTCATGGGACCCTTGGAAGCAACTGTTAGTACAAAGTGGTTGCCAAGGCAGTGACCTCATTCATTTCCTGAAGGAAGTCACCTACCACACTTCCTTGGTGATTGACTGCCAGGCACCCAGAGAAGTCCCAGTCCCAGTCCCAGTGGTCTCAATTGTTTGGATTTATCAAGGACAGAGTCAGTCTTTCTTGGTACCTACTTAAGTGATGATGGCCAAATGCCAGGAGAGGTCTGAATAGAAGCCTTTTCTGAGAAAGCAGGTAGTGGCTCAACCATGGCTCCTGACAACTTCAAAGAGTTGGCAAAGAAGACCAGATCTGAGACAGAACAGGCCACTTCGGGGAACATAGTATGGCCCACCAGTCAGAGGACACTGAGGATAGTCACAGACATACTTGGGGGAAGGAGGTGCTGTTGTGGGTGTCCCTATGAGTTTGTTGTTTAGTCTCATGTTCTGAGAATAAGTCGGTTTGTTTGTTTGGAGTGGAATGTTTCTAGAAATTTGTTTGACAACATGAGTGTTTCTATGTCTGTGTATCCCACTGTATACATGGTTATAGACATTTGAAAAGAGAATGCATCAATGGTTGTGTCCTGTCTGGTAGAAAGCTTCCCAGCATTCATCCTGCCCAATTTAAGAATGGAGAGTGGCTTGCCTTATGGATGGGCAACACCTACTACCTTCCTAAGTTTCTCTCTTCTTCTTGAATATGGGCCACTCTCCAGAATAGCCTCATGGTTTTGTTTCCAAGATATACACCACCTCCAAGCTCTCTGACATGGGCATGTACTTAATAGCTGAAGGGAATGGGAGCATCTCAAAAACTCAGAATTCTGTGTGACCAGTAAAGTCTCAGTGGAGAAACACTGCTTTGGGCTTTTTGCTTACCTATTGTTCTGTTGTCCTGAATGTCAGGAAGGTCTTTGCCTCAGGCCACCCCTTTGTGAAGCCTGAAGAAAACAGTTTACAAACGGAAATGAATGGGCATCACCTGTGGCTCTTTGCTTAATTGCTTTGGAAAGGGATGTGGCTGAATCAGCCTCTTGGCCCTTTGTGAGGCAGTGGCTTAGATTGTCAGCATCTGATGCATCTAAAGAAAGTTTCCAAGTGTGCATTCATAACCAAAATGGCCAAAAGAGCAGTCTTTGTGGATGAAGTGTCTCGCCATCTTTTGTAACCTTCCTGACCTCCATCAAGTGAAAATAGGAATTCTTTGGGTCAAATGAGTTCTTCAAAGCCCTCTAGAGGCTAGCCGATAGGTGCTTGAGTTTTCTCATGACACAAATTCTCATGAAGAATCTATACCAGACAGTCAGTAGGCCTCAAATTGGAGAAGCGGAGCAGTTATAGAGCAGGACTAATTGATCACTCTTTGTTCACAGGAAGGGTGTCCAGGCCAAGCTGACTTTAGGCAAATGAGGCACAAGTGTGCTTATTTTGGACAGTGTCTTGGGCTGCGCCCCTCATGGAAACCTCCAGCCAGAGGTTATGATGAGTGTATATGTGGAAGAAGATGAGGGCCATGTGGGAGTGTTTTGGTTTTAATTGTGGTCAGCTGTGTGGTGGTTGGTAAAGATGCCTGGGTCCACCTGAGCTTGAACTATGGTGTGATTTCCCATAGAGACTGAGTAATGGAACTGACCTCAGAGAAGTATTGCCATGAATTGTGTTGGGATTTTAGGTGGCCATGCATGAGATTCACCCTTGAAAACTGAGATATAGAAAAGGGTGGCTTTCCAAAGAGTACTGTCAAACTCAGCCTGGATATCACATGACTTTATTCTGAAAGATGGGCCGCCATAGTTGAGAGTCAAAACATACATGGACCTTACATTGGAGACCTCAATGGGCCTGGCTTCATGTGTCCTTTGGGCCACTCTTTGGGAAGCCTTGCCTCTGAGAGTTCACCAGAGCTTTCCTTGAAATGTGCTTCTTCAAAATTTAATGGTTCCTGAATGAATTTAAACCCACAGTTTCCCCAAATTCATCCTTGAAAAATGGCTAGATAAATACCATGAAATTTTTGAAATTCCCATGACCAGGTGGCCCTGGAGAATCTTTGGATGTCCTGTTGCTAATCATGAGGGTACCAGACAGTGCCTTGATTGACTGGGTTTCATGAAAACGGTGTATTACACAGATACCAGTATGTTGGAGGCTGCTGAGTAGTGGGCCCAGAGCTGTGATGTGCAGGTGTGTGATAAAGCATCTCTTGTCAAGCCATGTGGATCTGTCATTGACTTCCAAATGGCTTGTGGCTGACATGGTGCAGACAGGAATCACGTATATGTCTGAATCCTCTCCATAAAAGGCATCTTGTTATATGGAGATGTTTCAGGGCAATGTTCAGAATCAGGTTGCTATGGTTAAGGGGACAAGCTATGTGGAATAGAAGCCTGGTTGGTGCATTCTCCTGCAGACCCTGACCCACCACACGTGACAGGACTCCCTCCAGCACTGTGTCCCAGTTGAACTCCTTGTATTTCGTGAAGCAAATACCAAACTCCCAGTGCAGCAGCAAGAAACACCATGAAAAGTGGAGGATGACCAAATGGCTTCACAGTCCACATGCGGAGACACTTAGCTTTCAGTGGCCACAGTTTACCTACAAAGATAGAAGTCAGCACTGCTGCCTCATGTTATTTGGAAAATAAGAAACAATGTCCTCCAGGTCACATAGATGCAGACTCAGCTTTAATGGTCTCCTTAGAATGGAAGCTAAAGCTCCTGACAACAACATATATGTCAAGTGCCCATCCTCGGAGGCAGTTTCTCAAGTAGTCTTTAGGCAGGCAGAGCTCCATGTTGGTGGAGTGTTTACCTTTTAGACCAGGACGCAAGAAAAGACCACTGACTCCAATTAAAATCAAATTAAAGCAAACTTATTATTTCCACCACCCGGGCAGTGTCTCCCTCCCAAAACCGCGGGAACAAGAGAGCAACCCCACCTTTCCTACAGAATGGCTTTATAGCGCAGAATGTTACAGAAAAGGGTGGTTACAGATAACAGAACTCTGACAAGCATCACACTAATGATAGTTTACATTTTTTTTTTTGCTGGCCCCAACATCAGAATTTATGAGAACCATTAGAGCCTCAGAGAGTGTCGTCTGGCCAGGGAAGGCCAATATTTATGAGGTGTAAATAAAGTTTCAGAGAGGGCTGTTATCTGGTCAGAGAGCCATGCATGGGTGAGTTCAAGGCATGGGCAGGCATTCAAAGCAGGTTCAGAATTTGCTGTAATTTATAGTTAAGCCAAAATTATCTTTTCATGGCTTTGTGTCAAGATGGCTCCAATTTAAATAAAATATCAGGTTGGGTCTATCATTCCCCCATTTTCTAATGTGTCCCTTTCAAATCTTTGATAGGGTAGGGGACGAGCACTGAGGGAAATTTAATTCCTCAGGTAAAAGTCTCCCCATTTTTTGAACTCACCCAAAACCGGTCTCCCTGATTTTACTGACTTAATTAATTACTTATATTGATAGTCTATTTATTTTTGGCTCCATTGTAGTAAGAAGCGAGGCGTCACTCATTTTGACTTCTTCTGAGCTGAGAGAGGGTGACGTGAGGGGGTACGGTCTGAGAGACATGAGTTGCCTTTTCGAAGTCAGTTCGGTCTGAAGTCTGGTTGGGGAAGTACAGGTTGTAAAGTCATCTGGGGATGGGTTCTTCTATGAGAGAAACAAAATACATGAGTACTGAATAAATGTTGCAGCAGCTGGAACATGTCACTGTATAGAAGTTCCCTCACCAGTCTTAAATATCCCCAGTTATCAGGACTGTCAACTTAATATTTAACATTTAGGGTTACAGTTGTCCCTCCCCATAAAATACAGTGTTATAATTTAATACCATCTGATCCTGCAAAATTCTTTTACTAGTATGAGCTCTGTGTCTAATAGAGAAACCCTTAATTCTGTTACTCAAGGCTGGATAATTGTACTAGCAAACTCCAATATTACCTGTGTAGGTTAGGAATATCTGTAGGCCTTAAACTAAAAACTTCTGCCTCTGGCAGCTCCTCTTGATAGTCTCTTTTTATAGTTATCAGGCATTCCTCTCTGAGAACCCTTCTTTGTAGCCTCCAGTCTTATTTATTTTGGGAGGCTAACATAAAGTGTATACCTTAAAATATTATTATTACTGTTATTATTTAAAATGCCCAGGAATGGCTGTATTTTGCGTTTAACTGTCTTTCCTAAATGTTTAAGATGAAGCAGTCAAACTGACTTTTGTTTCTATCTATTATGAACAGTCAGGTGAGCTTTTACGTGAGTCATTCCTGGGGAAACTTGAGAGCAGCTTCTCAGTTCTGCTAGTGCCATTTTCGCTAGGTGTGTCCAGGTCTTGCTTGACCCTGTGGCTTCCCTCGGAAGCATCAGGGATGTCTCCCTTCTCTGATGACTGTATTCTTCATAGAAAATGCACTGATTGGCTTTCTGTTCTCCAGTGGCTCAGAGTTGCAAAGCTCTTTAGGGAAGTCCCCTGTTCCCTGGATACAGACTGACTCAGAGGGCAAGAATCAAATATTGGTTTTCTTGGCCCTTTTCATTTAACTTTAATTTTAAATCCTAATTTTAAACATCCAGCAAATAAATTTTAGCAGCCTTATATTAAGAGTACTGGGCTTTAATGTCTGTAATTTAAAATTATTTATCTTTTTATTAATTGGGATCTGTATTTTTCTGTCTGTCTTTTGGTGATGACTTGTTATCTTTAATTAACCCATGTTGTGTTCTTAAAGCAACACTTCTGTAAAACACTAACAGGGAATCTTTAGATCACTTATAAGGAAATTACAAAATAAATTTAACAAGAGTAAATATACTTAGTTCGTGTAATAGCTACCCTGAATTTTTAGGCTGAGTTATTTATTATATTTCTTGTTTGAGATCCTAATAATCTTGATATGAAAAAAAAAGAACTTTTGAATGTAACTTTAAATGAAATAACATCTGACCCACTGCTTTCGTAGTCATTCTCACATGTAGTAAGTTGGGACACAGAGCCTTATCTCAAGTAAGGCAGGGCTCTTTATAAATCTTAAGTGTTTTAGTTCTAAAGATGATCTTTGTTTTTAAATATCAGTTTAAAAAGTTAACATTAATTGTTTGAGGTCACATGAACATTAGTTAACACCATATAATATAACATTTAAAACATGAATAAAATAAACGCTGAAAGTTTTATCCTTTTCATAGCTAAGGCTCTCATTAACATAAAAATACATTCAAATTGTTCCCCAATGTAAAAAGTAACATAAAAGTTTACATATCTTATTGATAAAAGGTAAATAAATGCCCAATATATTTTTTTTTACCATACAACTTCAGAACACCAGCTTCACATAATGCTCTTTTAAAGTTTCTACCTTAGAGACTTGTATTCCTGGAAGATATGAGCACATTAATAGCATCACAATTGCATTGATGTTTCTACATTAACCAAGTTTAGCTTTTAAAGAAATGGCAGTACAGTGCTCTAAAATAACAGATCGTATTTAATAAGTTGTTTAATATTTATGGTTACTTGCTCTAGAAAAATAAAACTTAATAAACACAATGTTATTGGTAAACGTATGTTTTAAGAAATTTTTGTGTCTTTTACACATGACTGATTTTTACAATCTTATACAGACTTTAGAACAAACTTATACAGACCTTAGTAAATCAATAACATATCTAACAAGAATACTCATGAATGAGTAATCAAATATCAAATTTAATTTATTTATTTATCAAAATATTAGACAAAAGTATTGAACAGTGTAGACCATTTTTTTGTTGAAGGAAAAGTCCTAGAACCAAGGCATATTAGACCTTTTGTCGACATTAATATTTATTAGATTTTTGAACACCTAGAAAAACATGTAAGCTTAAATTTAAAGACATTTATTTTTATCTGTTTATCCAATTTAAAGTGAACCATTTAAATCACGTAAATTAAAGATCTTTGGATCCGCTTTTTAAAATTTGTTTTTGTGAGTGCTCCTTTTTTTATGAGCGCTCCTTATGTATGTTAATTTGTATATAATATTCATGATATACGGACATATGTATATATACACATACAACACATAACAAGAGTGTGCACACATAATTATAGTAAAGGCCTTGTAGCTTTTCGCAGGTGAAATCTCCATTGCAATGTTTCAAAAACTCCACTGTTGGTCAAAGATAGAACTGATCAGAAAAACATTAACCTAGGTCTGTAGGATCAAAATCATGAGTTAAAAACAATACAGAATCTAAGGAAAAAAATAAGAGTCCTAGAAAAAGTGACTGGGCAGTTATTAGTAAATACCATACAATGTAATTTTTTCTCCCCCCCCCCTTAGGCCTCAGATCAGTCTCCTACTGAGCTAGCAGGCTTCTTTCATTTGCATTTCAACATAAGGCCTGGCTGAGGTCTGGAAGGAGCAGGGAAAAACTGCTATTCTGAGCAGACACCTCAGGCCTAAGGCATTTTAACCATAATTTTCAGGTTTGGATGTTGAAAATTATGGTACAATTTTAAGTTACAATTCAGAAAATTTTATATCTTTACATCTTGTTCTGTCAACAGATACCATACTATGATTTACTATCCTTTTCCAAATTAATGCACTGGTACACACTGTGATATTTTCCCAGTCTACCCAATTCAAAACTGGTGAAAAATAAGACTGAATGGGAAGTTACTTGCCAACTTGGAAATAGAGTTCTTTAGTTTTCCATGCTAAGTATTTAAGTTCTCTTGCATGAATTATCTAAAATCATAAACTAAACAATTATATGAACCAGACTTTTAACTGCAAGATTGTACAATGCTTCAAAAACCCATTCAGATACCAGATTGTTACAATAAAACATCATCATTTAGACACACATTGAGCTAAGATCATTCCCAAGAAACAATTTATAATATGAACACATTATTGCACATGTCTTTAAGGGCCAGAAACAAAGACACAAGACAGACAGAAAGGAGCTCCAGACTATGGCTGACAGACAGAAGCCTTTAAAACATAACAGATAAGAGAAAAATCTCCTACACCTGTAGCACGATAGATGTCCCCACAAGGGGAACAGATGTTTTCAAAGAGGAGCAACCTGAAATGTGAAATCAAGGGTCTCCATGGTGACTTTACTGCATTTAGTGTCCCCTTTTTCTTATTCTCTTTTTTAATAAGACAGAGGTGGCATAATTCTTACAGTGCAGGGACGGAAGGAGGGAATTCTCTGAAGCAACAGGGCTTTGGCAGCTGCTGGGAGTCCTTCAGTCCCTCCTTTTACTTACAGGATTAGCTCCTCTGGTTCAGTTCCACCCCGAGCACGCTCCGTCTCCTAATATTTCAGTAGTCAGCTCTCAAAAAGTCCCAGGGTCCGGGGGAGGGTATCAAAATTTGTAACTTAAATTTTGGTTCCTGATGTTGAAGCCAATTAATACCAATTTAATAATGAGGACAGCGTTTGAGAAAAAGAAAAAGGGAGGTTTACTGCTTTGCTAACAAAGGAGAAACACAGGGGATTCTGCCGAAAGGTTGTGACTCTCTTGATCTGGAGGGACAAGAGGTTTTAAAGGATTTTCACTTTTTCACCTAAGAGATACTCAGTTCTTAGGTCACCAGCAGGCATTGCCCTCTGCAGTGGGTGTGCTCCAGGCAACCAGCTAGGGGCTTCTCTCATCCTGCTTGACAAAGGGGGGGAAAGTTCATCACAGTTCCTTAAAACACAGTCCAAAGGGGTGTCAGGCTTACTTGCTTTATTACCCATTTTCACGTCCAATATCATTATGTTTTTACCAAAGAAATCACACAACAAAACGCACAAAAACTAACAAACCAAAAACATACAGAACACAGAAAAAAACACAAAGAAACAGAAAACCGGTGAAGAAACAGAAAAACAGAGGAGCAATACAACGTCTTGCTAAAGCTCCGGGGAAGGAGCTCCTGCGTGCCCGTTGGCACCTCTCTACCCTTTCAGAGGAATTCCCTACAGAACAGAACAGAGGACAGAATGATTCTTGTTACTGTCCCGGACAGGAGTATATGTGAGCCTCCCCATGCCACCTCTCTGTCATCAGAAGAGATGTCCCTTTACCGGATATCAGATGTTATAAAGATACCACTTACCTATGGAGGCCTCCTCCACCAGGTGCTTGCTAATAGTTATAGTGCGATGGTTCACTGCAGTGCTCCCCGGACTGAAGGCTCACTCCAAGGCCTTTGAACTTGGCTCTCCAGCCCGGAGCCTTGGAGGAAAGGCCAGCTTCAGAATTTCCAGGAGTCTGGTCTTGTGATCTGGTCGGGTCATCTCACTGGGGAACTCTAAAATATTAGACCAGGATGCAAGAAAAGACCACTGACTCCAATTAAAATCAAATTAAAGCAAGCTTATTATTTCATCCGGGTGGGCTGCCTCTCCCTCTCAAACAGCGGAAACAAGACAGCATCCCCACATTTCATACAGCCCAGCTTTATACCCCAGAAAGTTACACAAAAGGGGAGTTACAGAAAACAGAACTTTGACAAGCATCACACTAATTATAGGTTACATTTTTTATTTGCTGGCCCCAGCATCAAAAATTATGAGGACCATTAGAGCCTAGAGAGGGTCTTTGGCCAGGGAAGGCCAATATTTATGAGGTGTCACTAAAGTTTCAGAGAGGGCTGCAATCTGGTCAGAAAGCCAGATATGGGTGAGTTCAAGGCATGGGCAGGAATTCCAAGTAGGTTTGGAATTTGCACTAATTTATAGTAAAGAAAAAATTATCTTCTCATGGCTGTGTGGCAAGATGACTCCCAATTTTATTGAAAGATCAGGTTGGGAGATCAACCCTGTCCTTTACTTTTGGAAACTCCTCTACCACATCCATGTTTGTGAACTCCTGAGCATTTTCTATCCCAGATATGTATTCACAGATATTTTAACTCTACTCCTCTAATTGTGTCTTACTTGGGGCGAAGGTAATGTCAAGGCATTGTTCTGGATGAGAGTGGGAAGATTATTGTATACCATATATATGCATACTCATTGGATTCATTTTTCAATTTTCCATTCAAAATACTATATCCCTCACAATAACCCATACTCTATGAGACTCTAACAACTAATACTAATATGATGGAGAAAAATAACCGAAACAAAATTGAAATACAAGCAGTTCAGAGGAGACATGGTGTATATTGGACTTGCCTTTTGCAAGATAAATGGTAGGTGTTATTAATCTAGTCAATTTTTAATTGAAATAGTTCTCCATGTGTTTTTAAAGTTAAAAAATATGTGTATTCCTGTCTCCCTTTCTCTGTAGCCTATTCAGCACATGTATTTTTATATGCACATATAGAATCCTACGTGATATCACAAGTAAATTTTTGTGAGGTGCCTGACTTGGCAGTTACAAATTGTGAGAAGAGATTACTCCTCCTAAAAGCTGTTGGAACTGAAATTTCAAGCTATAGGTGAGCTTCCTAGTAGAACAACATTATACATAAATCCATGTTCAGTGAAATGAATGTTTTTGGATCTGTGGATGATATATATTTCATGGTGAATTTTGTTTGGCATATGAATTGGTATGTTTATTGTCTGTGGTTGTTTGTGTGTGTGTGTGTGTGTGTGTGTGTGTGTGTGTTTGTGTGTGGGTGTATATATATATATATATATATATATATATATATATATATATATATATATTATATATATACACCCACACACACTCTCCAGAATTTTCATAATATGAAATGTATGTGTCTTATATACACTCCCTAAATTCATTCATGTTCATGTATGTGGATTAATAATCAACTTTTCACAACATTATTCTCAGAAATATTCATTCACCTGAAATATATATTTGTTTCCTAGTACTGAAAACTAACTTCAGTGAAAGGTACATACAAATCCTAATATTTCTACAGTTACTGACCCAGTTTAACATCAATGCAAGTAGATTCCTATGGGACATGATGCATCTTTTGATGTTGATTTTTATTCAACAGTGGTACCTTACTATTTTTCAGTTTTTGCACATCATAGGATACATATTTCATCCACTACTTAGCAAAATTATAGGTATTTGTTTCACTTTTAATCACTTTCTTCTCCAGAACACATGTATTTCTCTATGTTTCTTGACTGGTCTTTTAATGAGACTTCTTTCCAAATACATTATAATCGATTTCCATAATCATTTTGAAACAAATCTCACACACCCTTCATGATAAACCATAACCCTAAGATGACCATTAGATATATAACTGGTTGGAATGAATGATTGTATATCAATATAACATTTCTGATATATTTTCAGATATCTATTCAATCCATTATTTAAAGTGGATCCAGTGATATTGTTTATTCACAGAATTTTGTATTCTTGCATTATCTCTATATTCATAGACACAGGGTACGCCTATTTGTACCCCCATACTAATTTATACGTCTTCAAAATATTGCTCCCTGAAATGGTGGAAGAAATACTCATGTCACCAGATCTGCATATACATTTTATCACAGAAATATTCTGGACACAAAAAGCAAAGGTCACATGTACAATTGTATCAAAGCCTAAATGGGAAGTGAACATGGATTACTAAAATCATCCATGTCCATGTTGCCTAATGTTCTCAAATGTCAATTCTATTTGTGACTACATATTTGTTTCCTCTTAAGATTATAAATTCAAGCTCCAGCCTGTTGAAAATGTGTAATCCTATCACTCACTTTATACTTTACTTGATTTCCTAATGTCTTTATTGATATGTGCTTTCATACATGTTTTCCCCAGTTCATCATTGCGACTGACTCTTCACATGTGCTGACATTCACCTTCACTCTCTACCCGAAACCCTATTGTTAAGAACTTTTGGTCCAAATCCTATACTCACTCTTCTTCTTAGCCTACCGAATACCTTCCAAATCCTATCGACTATTGCTTTTTGACTGGATGTTCTTTTCAACATTCAATCATCCAAGTTACAAGGTCCTATGCCATTGTATATTGATTTATCTGAGACAACTGTGCAGGACATAATTCAAAGCTAAGTATCCCACTCAAGGGCCCAATGCCGTTCTGGGCTTCAAATCTTACCAAATTTCTGCTTTCATACTTATATTTCACCTATATACTCTTGTAAATATCGCAGGTTGCCAATACCATTATTCATCCCTCAGAATGATTCCTAACCAAAATCGATGCTATTATTGAACCTAAACATACACTCTTCCCTTAATATAACTTACAGGAGAGCAGGGACAGAGTTCATCTTACAATATAGTAATGTAGCTGATCTTTCACCGGCTGAGAAACTCAACGATCCATGAAGAAATGATCCTTAGAGAAGATGTAGGCAGCTATGTAGGACCTGAGAGAGCAATAGTCATCTTCCACAGCAAACAACCAGGTCAGGATGAATTGATGTGTCTGAATCAGTCTCTCTCTTCTTATTGTAGAGAAGATGGACCAAACAAGGCCTGTTGTCGCGACCCCTTGCCCGCAAGGAAGACGCAACTCAGGAATCTTCTTTCAGCAGTTTATTCAGGCCCTTGATATTTCTTCTAATTCCCCGTCGGATGCCCCTCCCAGCCTTAATAAAGCATCCCAAGCCCCAATGCGAAGCTGCCACGTGGAACTTTCTCACAGGGTGCTGAGAAACCATGCACCAACTCTCCCAAACAAGGAGTTGTTTATTACAGACCACAGTGGAGCCAGTGCCATCTTGCAATGGCGACCATAATCTGCAGAAACGGCTCACCACAGTTCCCCCCTTCTGTTTTCTGAAAACAATACAGGCGAGAGTAGAGGTCCTATCCCACTGTGCAGAAGTGGCTGCATAGTATGGCTCAGTCCTAAGGAGGGCCCTTCCCCAGATCTGAAGACATATCAGCCGACGCCTTTTTTCGTGGGGCGGGGCGTGGACATCAAACCCGCATGCAATAGGACATGCTCTCCTTGAGGTCCACTTCAAGGATCACTCAAGTGCAGTGCCTTGCCTCGCATCCTGTATCGTGATGAAGGTGGACGAAGGGGGACAGCTAAGGCTGAACTGTGGCTGTACACAACGACAAACGAGTTGACAGCACCCCGAAAGAAAGGCACGGACTTTAAGGCGATAGAGAAGCATTAGTGTGGAAACCCACCTGCGTGCAATGGCAGCAAGACCGGCAGAGTGCAAGGGCTTTCCAACACTAAGAGAATAACGAGGAAAGACATGCCGATCCCAGTGCAATGTTATAATAACTTGGGGTGCAATGGCCATGTCAAAGATTTACTGTTTAAGATGCGCAAGCCAAACTTGAGGTGAATTGCCATTTTCTAAAGCTGCAAGAGCTTGGATGATCATAGCCTTATCGTGAGCATTGCGGGCCTTGATGCGACAGAGAAACCACAAACAGAGAAACATACCAAAGCAACACATTGCACCAAAAATGCCTACCCCCACCCACTCTTTAAAAAAGGAAAAGGCAGAAGATATCCAATCGGTGAATTGACCCAAAGTCACAGGATCAACACGGGTGCTATTCAAGACACCTATCTGGGTTAGTTGAGACTGGATCATGTCTTCCACTTCCATGGACCAATTTCCAGCCAAATATTCGCCAATGGTGCGGGAAGCATTCCTGGAATCATTAAATCTGACAGAGGTTATGCATAAATGTGCACGTTGGTCAACACAACCCAAAAGCACTAAGTCAGCCAATTCTTCTACCTGAGCTTGGAGTAAATCTATTCTTTGGTTGGCAGCTAAAATCCCTGACAAAATATGTTGATTAATTGTATTTTGGGATTCAAGTATGGTGGAAGTTTGTTGGACAACTTGATTAATAGTGGCAGCAGTTTGTAATTGATTGGCCATAGCCACTCCGGCCGTAACCGCTGCAGCAGCAGATACCGCCACGGCTGTCACTATAGCCGCTGTGATTCCAAAATCTCTGCGGACTCTAAGTAGCTCAACAATAGGGAATTTATCAGGATCCGCAGTGACCGGGATTGGGACAAAAGTTGGAATCTTCATAAACACTGCTACAGTCCAGGAACCATTCCAACACTCAGATAAGAGACAGGTAGTATGAGAACAATCCAGCATCCCCGATGAGGTGGCCTTAGCCAAAAGGAATAAGAAGGGGGATTGGACACAGACCATTGCAGGAGGCAATGTGGCATTATACAACAGAGAGTTGAATGAAACAGATGTAAGTCTATTACCTTGTTCACTTTCCCTAACAGTACCAGAAATATTACCCAGCCAACTTTTGGCTCCTACCAACTGAGCCAGTGCAGAAATATCGGCTGAAGCCCCCTTTTCATTGGAAATCAGCCATTAAAACCAGGACCAACCTACTCCTGTAGAGGAGCTGGCACTATTGTTAAAGTTATAAACATACCTATCAAGAGAGGGGGAAAGGGAGAAACCTTTAGCAACTTGATGTTTCTCCCAAGAATGATCCTGACAAGGTGTAAATATTGGGGGGAACCAAGATTAGGGGAACAGTAAGGAGAGGCCTTGAAATGAGTGGCATTATAAATACTACTAGAAAAAGGAGGCACTGGGATTAGTACCTCGGAGATAATAGCCAAGGTAGTTATGTTAAGAGCAGAGCTGTTGTTTGCAGGGGTCTCTGAGCCTGATTGATTCCCCGAAGCTACCTTGCTCAATACAGCACTGATAATGCTTCCTGAGACCTGATTGGACCGCAATGGGTCCTCCCAGTTAGTCAAATTTTTGGTCTTAAGGCTAATGCAATTAGCGTTTCTAAGGCTGAAACAAAAAACTCCTGTGAGATTAACTTGAGATTGATTAAAAATTCTCTCCATGTCCCCTCTAGGAGAGGCACAGGGAGCAGACATCTCACATGAGGTAGAAAAAAGAGTGGGGAGGACACTAGAATTACCATGAACCGGCATTGGCATTGGCCATGCCCGTGCCACTGCCCACCACCGCATTGGTGTCGCCTGTGCCATCGGCACCAGCACCAGAGCCAGAGCACTTAGTAGAATGAAGATCCTCATCACAGGATTGTTGTGGTATCTCTTGTTGCTGGTCAGTTGATGTAGAGACTCTTCTTGTCAAGCGTTCAGGGACCCACAATGGTTCCGTACGATCCTGGGGAAAAACACATACAGATCCTCGTGCCCATGTCAGCACGGGGTCAGGGCCGTTCCATTGGCCCGTAAGAACATCCTTCCACTTAACATAGCCAATCACAGAGGGCTGAGGGGACACATGTCTATCGCCCGCAAAGCCACCATGATTATCCAAATTCGAAAAATTAATGGTAAAGAGAGCTAAGGACAGGCGTTCTTTAGGAGTGTGTTCAGCTCCTATTCCCCCTTTTTGTTTTTGTAAAGTTTCCTTTAAGGTGCGATGAGCATGCTCAACAATGCCTTGTCCTTGAGGATTATAAGGCAAACCATGAGTAAGTTGCACTCCCATAGTAGAACAAAAAACTGTAAATTGTCTGCCAGTATAAGCAGGTCCATTATCAGTCTTAAGGGATGCAGGTGCACCCCATGCTGCCCATGCCTCTAAACAGTGAGTAATGACATTCCGTGCCTTTTCTCCTGATAAAGCAGAAGCATGGATAATTCCAGAGCACGTATCAACGGAAAAATGCACATACTTAAGGTTACCAAAGTCAGGTATATGTGTCACATCCATTTGCCAAACAATCAATGGCTTTAATCCCCGTGGGTTTACTCCATAATTAGGGGGATGAAGAAATGTGACACAATGGGGACATTGCAATACTATCTGCCGAGCATCCACTCTTGAAATGGAAAAACGCCTGCGCAGCATTAATGCATTAACATGGAAGTTTTGGTGAAACAACTTAGCCCTCTCTAAGGAGGAAGCCAAGCATATCAATTGGCCTCTAGTGGCTAAGTCCGCACAGGCATTACCTTGGGATAACAGACCAGGAAGAGAGGTGTGCGCTCTGATGTGCATTGGATAAAAAGAAGCAGTGCGGTTAGAGATAAGCTGTTGAAGCTGAGTAAAGTAAACAGACACATTGTGGGCATCACTAATAGTTCCCACGGTCTCCAAGACTTTTAGTGCTTGTACCACATAGCTGGAGTCCGAAATAAGATTAAAAGGAAAAGAACACTGTTTAAAAACTTCAATAACAATTTGTAGTTCTACCCATTGTGTATTTCCAGGAGCAAATTGATGCTGGATAGGGGGAGAGTCATTAATTACATAAGCTCCCATTCCAGACTTGGAACCATCAGTAAAAATGTTAACAGCCCCCGGAATTGGACTGGATGAAGTTACCTTAGGGAAAATGATGGGATGTTCTTTAACAAAATGGAGTAATGGATGAGAAGGGTAGTGATTATCAATACCCCCTTGAAACGAGCAACACAGAATAGCCCAGTTGTCTAGAGTAGCACATAAAACATTAAGTTGAGCTTTAGTGTAGGGTATGATAAGAGAAGAAGGTGATTGGCCGAAAAATTGAATGCTTTGTTGAATCCCTTTAAGTGCCAATGCTGCAACAGCATCAGGATAATATTCTAAGGATTTTCCTGGGGATACATGTGGGTGGATCCATAGTAAAGGCCCATCTTGCCACAGTACTCCAGTAGGCTGCCGCATAGTGGCAAGCACACATAACTGGAAAGGTTTATCACTCTGGAGCCTGCATAGAGTGGCATGCTGTATAGCTTGTTCTACTTTTATAACGGCCGTTCTAGCCTCAGTAGTGAGGCTACGAGGGGAAGCAAGATCTGGATCACCCTTAAGAGTAGCATACAAAGGCTGGAGCACAATATTAGGAATATGTAAATATCCTCTTATCCAATTAATATCTCCCAGCAATTTTTGAAAATCATTTAGAGTTTGGAGATCTTGAGTCCTGATGGTAATTTTTTGTGGTTTTAATTTGTCATACCCAATTGTCGCTCCCAAAAACCTGATAGAATCCCCCGTTTGAACCTTTTCAGGTGTGATGTGCAGTCCATGTTGAGCCAACAGCATCACGAGTTCTTTATAAGCCTCATAAACTGTCTGTTCTAATTTTGCGGCCAATAACACATCATCCATATAGTGAATGATCTTGGTGGAGGAATACTTACGTCTGAGAGGTGCGAGTGCCTTCCCCACATACATCTGGCACATCGTGGGACTGTTAGCCATCCCCTGTGGCAACACCACCCACTCAAACCTTTGATCTGGTTCTTCGTGATTACACGAGGGAAGGGTGAAAGCAAAACGTTGTGAATCTTTAGGATGCAAAGGAATGGAAAAGAAACAGTCTTTAATGTCAATAACAATTATATGCCAGCCTTGAGGAACAGAGGAGAGCAGAGGCAGCCCTCTTTGAATGGGCCCCATAAGCTGCATCTGAGCATTAACTGCTCGTAGATCATGCAGTAGGCGCCACTTCCCTGATTTTTTCTTAATGACAAATATGGGAGTATTCCATGGAGAAGTAGAAGGCTGGATGTGACCCAAATCAAGTTGTTCTTTGACTAGATCATGGGCTGCTGCCAGTTTAACCGAGGGAAGAGGCCACTGAGGCACCCAAACAGGCTCCTCGGTGAGCCATGTTATAGGTATTTGAGCCCCAGTGGCCCCTAGGAAAAACCCAGACCAAACCTGTTAAGCTTTTGATGACCTTGCACAGGATGCTTACATCCCTGTAGGTGCCTTCCTAGTCCTAGACCTGGCCTATACCCCATATTTTGCATAATATGTTGAGACACTGGGGAATAGTCATTACTAAGAGTGAACCCCATGTCTTTCATCAGATCACGGCCCCATAAAGAAATGGGTAAATCAAGTAAATAAGGCTGAAAAGTACCATCATGTCCTTCCGAGTCCTTCCAAGATAGATGTATACAGCTGATTTGAGGGGCTTGGGCATATCCAAGTCCTTTTAAGGATTGATCAGAAGCCTGCACTGGCCATCCCCTAGACCAGTCCTTAAGGGCTATGATACTACGATCTGCTCCTGTGTCCAGCAATCCCACAATAGATTTACCTTCTATGCTTAATTCCAAAGTGGGGCGATTGCTCATATCCAGTGACAAATAGGCACAATTTCCTCCGGTGGTACCAATCTGATTTCCTGTCCGTGACCTTGAGTCAGCAGGGAAGTGATTATGCAAACTAGGCAAAATTAGCAATTGAGCAATCCGATCCCCTGGGGAGATAGACACAATGCCCCTTGGAGCTTCCACCATAACTTTTACTGCCCCTCCAGTATCAGGGTTTATAACTCCGGGGAAAACATGAAGACCTTGTAGGATAGAGGATGCACGTCCAATTAACAAACCTACAGTGCCAGGGGGTAAAGGCCCTTTGAACTCAGTTTCCACCAATTGGATTCCCATCTTAGGTGTTAATACGAGTCTGGAGGTGGAACAGAGGTCCAATCCCGCGGCACCTGTAGTGGCTCTCCGCATCTCGTGGGATGGCGCAGAGAAGGCCATGTCTCGGGTTCGGGTGTGACATTCTCCATTGCCCCATATATTCGTGGGCCCTGGGGTCGGGGGCCCCTTCGGCCGTTTTTTGGCCCAGCTGAAATAGGCTGTCCATGGATGTCCCTCACTGATCTACACTCTCTTGCCCAATGCTTCCCCTTTTTGCATTTTGGACACAGCCCCGGTTGACGAGGGCTATTAGAAGGGCCACCGCGAGGAGGTCCAGTAAAATTGCATTTTTTGGGACAGTCACGTTTGAAATGGCCGGATTGACCACAATGGAAGCATGTTCCGGCACCAGGACCGCCCCCTTTTGCGATCCGAAGGACAGCAGCTGCAAGACCTGCATTAGTTAAAGGTCCTCCAAGCTCTCTACACACTTTCATCCAAGCTTCTATGCCCTTGTTTTTATAAGGAGCGATTGCTGCTTTACATTCTTTGGTGCATTGCTCAAAAACAAGTTGTTTAATCAAGGGCATTGCTCTATCAGGGTCACCAAAGATTTTTTCCTGCGGCATCCACCATCCTAGCAACAAATCCGAGAAAGGTTCTGTGGGGCCTTGCATGATTTTTGTTAAATTGCCAGACACTTCTCCTCTATTTGGGAGTGATTTCCATGCACGGATACATATGTTATTGATCTGTTCATATACCTCAGGGGGGTACCCTGTTTGTTGATTAGCAAATCTGCCTTGTCCCAAAAGCATTTCCTTGTCCCAATGGGGGTGTCCGGCCGCATAGTTTCGGGCAGCCTGCTCTACAGCGCCCTCTAGCACAAAGGCTCTCCAGTCCAAATATTTGCCTGGAGAAACACAAGCCCGAACAAGGCTAGCCCAATCAGAGGGAGTCATACAGTATCTAGACAGACTCTCCACCTGAGTTAATGTGAAGGCGGCATCCACCCCATAAGTGCGCACAGACTCTGCCAGGGTCTTCACAATTTTGAAATCTAAAGGCTCATGGAATCTTCCCCTATTGTCATCCTGGAAAACTGGATAAGCAAGACCCATCTCAGCGTTAACAGCCCTCCATGCTTGGGCATGGAAAGCTCTCCTCGAAACACCCTCACCATACGGCGGCGGGTCCGGAGGATCATTTTTCTTGAGCTCCTGTTTATTTTTGTTCCCTTCTCCCATAGTTAAACTCCCTAGCTGCCGAGACAGTCTCCCGAGCTCCTCCTTCTCATCCTCCTCCTCTTCTGACCCACTTTTGCATGGGAGTGTGCGCAGTATACTGAGATATGGATACAAGCGTTTCCTCCCCCGTTTCTCGCTCTGCACATTCCCTTCCTCCTGAAATATTTCACTCCGTGCCAGAGACAATCGCCTCCTCCCCTGTTTCTCGCTCTGCACATTCCCTTCCTCCTGAAATATTTCACTCCGTGCCAGAGACAATCACCTCCTCCCCTGTTTCTTGCTCCGCACACTGCCATCCTCCTGAAATACGTCACTGCCTGCCGGAGATAATTGTTTCCTCCCCTGTTTCTCGCTTCGCACACTCCCACCCTCCTGAAATACCTCACTGCCTGCCATTTCTGATCTTTCTTCATGTAATTGCTCTAAAACTTCTTGTCCTTTAGTAAGTGCTTCCTGACATCTGCCATCTGCGAGGCAACTACGGATCATCTTCCAAAGGGCTATCACCCCACCCTCTAATATGCCCTGCTCAGAAGCAAAGTCAAGATCTGTGCCTAACTTATCCCAGCTAGGTATAGTGAGGCTGCCAGAAAATGCGAACCACGGGGCAACAATATCTGTCTTCTGTAAAAATCTCTGTAAAGTACTACGTTTCACTTTTAGGCCCTTGGAACGTAACAGGTTATCTAGGGCCAGGAGAAGCGGACTTGAAGATACGGCACCCATGACACAACAAAAGACACACAACAAACAAAAGTGAAAGTAAGAGCGAAAGTACACAGTGCAGCTGCAATAAGATTTAATGCTCTCTCTGGCTTTACAGAGGAGCTGCCACTTTGATAGCAGGTCCTAATTACCTAGGACTAATGTCCGCTTTGACCGCGGGTCCCAATTAATCTGGGACTAATCTCCGCTTTGACCGCGGGTCCCAATTAATCTGGGACTAATCTCCACTTTGACCGCGGGTCCCACTTACCTAGGACTGATCTCCAATTTGATAGCGGGTCCTACTTATCTAGGACTGATCTCCGCTTTGACCGTGGGTCCTACTTACCTGGGACTAATTGGTGCACCACCCCTGACTGCTGAAAGTTCTGGTTCCCGGGTTTTCAGCACCACTTGTCGCGACCCCTTGCCCGCAAGGAAGACGCAACTCAGGAATCTTCTTTCAGCAGTTTATTCAGGCCCTTGATATTTCTTCTAATTCCCCGTCGGATGCCCCTCCCAGCCTTAGTAAAGCATCCCAAGCCCCAATGCGAAGCTGCCACGTCGAACTTTCTCACAGGGTGCTGAGAAACCATGCACCAACTCTCCCAAACAAGGAGTTGTTTATTACAGACCACAGTGGAGCCAGCGCCATCTTGCAATGACGACCATAATCTGCAGAAACGGCTCACCACAGCCTGTGTGGAGAGCAGTTCCCGGGTGCCTATGGTCGATATACAATTCTAACTTCTGAATGTGTCACAGGATGTAGGGGTAACCTCCATCTCATGGGAACCTTCGAAGCATCTGTTAGAACAAAGTGGTTACCAAGGCAGTGACCTCATTCAGTTCCTGAAGGAATTGACCTACCTCACTTCTTTGTTGATGCAATTTGCTGAACTCGGGATCCAGGAAGCCAATCACCCAGAGCCAGTCCCAGTCCCAGTCCCATTGGGTTCACTTGTTTGGAATTACCAAAGACAGAGTCAGTCTTTCTTGGTAAATACTGATCTGTGGATGGTTAAATGCCAGGAAAGCTCTGAAGAGGGGCCTTCCTGAGAAAGCAGGTAGTGACTCCCTGATGGCTCCTGACAACTTTACAGAGTTGGTAATGAAGACCAGATCTGAGACAGGACAGGCCATTTCGTGGGAACATAGTATGGCCAATCAGTCTGAGGACACTCTGGATAGTCACAGACCTACTTGGGTAAAGGAGGTGCCTTTGTGGGTGTGCATGTGAGTTTGGTTTTGTCTCATGTTATGAGAATAGGTAGGAAAGGCAGTTTGTTTGGTTTGGAGTGGACTGTTTTTAATAAGTCATTTGACATGGCGAGTGTTTCTTTGTTTGTGTATCCCACTGTATCCGTGGTTGTAGACCTTTGAAAAGCGAATGCATCAATGGTTGTGTCCTGTCTAATATAAAGTGTCCCAGCGTTCATCCTGCCCAATTTAAGAATGGAGAGTGGCTTGCCTATGGATGGGCAATACCTACTATCTTTCTAAGTTCCTCTTTCTTCGTGAATTCTGGCCACTCTCCTGAATAGGCTCATGGTTTTGTGTCCAACATATGTACCACCACAAGGCTCTGTGACATGGCCATGTACTGATAGCTGAAGGGAATGGGAGAATCTCAGAAAACTCAGATATCAGTGTGACCAGGAAAGTCTTAGTGGAGAAACCCTGCTTTGGGCCTTTTGCTTACTTATGTTTCTATTACCCTGAATGTCAAGAAGGTCTTTACCTCAGGCCACCCCTTTGTGAAGCCTTAAGAAAACTGTTTTCATATGGAAATGAATGGGCATCACCTGTGGCTCTTTGCTTAATTGCTTTGGAATGGGATGTGCTTGAATCAGCCTCTTGTCCTTGTGTGAGGTTGTGGCTTAAATTCTCAGCACCTGATAGATCTAAATAAAAATCCCCTGTGCTTCCAAACCAAAATGGCCAAAAGAGCAGTCATTGTGGATAAATTTTTTTGCCTTCTTAGGTTGGGTTCCTGACCTACATCAAGTGAGAATAGGGATCCTTTGGGTCAAATGCGTTCTTCAAATCCCTGCAGAGGCTATCCCATAGGTGCTTGGGTTTTCTCATGACTCCAAATCACATAAAGAATCTATAGCTGACAGCTAGTAGGCCTCAAATTGGAAAAGCGGAACACTTTACCAGCAGGAATATTTGATCATTCCTGGTTCAAAGGAAGAGTACCCAGGCCACCATGATTTTAGGCAAATGAGGGGCAAGTGAGCTTATTTTGGACACTTTCTTGGCCTTGCCTCTCATAGAAACCTCCAGCCACAGGGTATGATGAGTGTCTATATGGAAGAAGATGAGTGTCATGTGGGAGTGTTTTGGATTTAAGCGAAGAAAGAGAGAACTGAAATTACTGACATATGGGATCAAAAAGGCAATATAACAACAGATGCTACAGAAATAAAGAAGACAATTAGAAATTATTTTGAAAACCTATATTCCAATAGAATAGAAAATAGTGAAGACATTGATAAATTTCTTAAGTCATATGATTTGCACAAACTGAGTCAGGAGGATACACACAATTTAAACAGACCAATATCAATGGATAAAATAGAAGAAGCAATCAAAAGACTACCAACCAAGAAAAGTCCAGGTTCAGATGGGTATACAGCGGAGTTTTACAAGACCTTTAAAAAAGAATTAATACCAATAATTTTCAAGATATTTCAGGAAATAGAAAAAGAGGGAGCTCTGCCAAATTCATTCTATGAGGCCAAGAACACTCTGATTCCGAAACCAGACAAAGACACCTCAAAGAAAGAAAACTACAGACCAATATCTCTGATGAACCTAGAAGCAAAAAACCTCAATTAAATTCTGGCGAATTGGATACAAAGGCACATCAAAAAAATTGTGCATCATGATCAGGTAGGATTCATCCCTGAGATGCAAGGACGGTTCAATATACAGAAATCAATAAATGTTATTCACAACATAAATATACTTAAAGATAAGAAGCATATGATCATCTAGATAGATGCAGAAAAATCATTCGACAAAGTAGAGCATCCCTTTATGTTCAAAACATTAGAAAAACCAGGGATAACAGGAACTTACCTCGACACTGTAAAAGCTATCTATGCTAACCCTCAGGCTAGTATCATTCTGAATGGAGAAAAATTGAAGGCATTCCCTCTAAAATCTGGAACAAGACAGGGATGTCCTCTATCACCACTTCTATTCAATATAGTTTTCGAAACTGGCCAGAGTAATTAGACAGACGAAAGAAATTAAAGGCATAAAAATAGAAAAAGAAGAACTTAAAATATCACTATTTGCAGATGACATTATTCTTTATATAGAAAACCCAAAAGGGTCTACAAAAAAACTACTAGAACTAATAAATGAATTCAGCAATGTGGCAGCATATAAAATCAACATGCATAAATCAAAAGCATTTCTGTATATCAGCGACAAAACTTCTGAAACAGAAATGAGGAAAAACACTCCATTCACATATCCTCAAAAAAAAAATCTTGGTAATCAACCTAACAAAAGAGGTGAAAGATTTATACAATGCAAACTACAGAATCCTAAAAAGAGAAGTAGAATAAGATCTTAGAAGATGGAAAATATACCCTGTTTATGCATAGGCAGAACTAACATCATCAAAATGGTGATATTACCAAAAGTTCTCATTAGGTTTAACGCAATGCCAATCAAAATCCCAAGGGCATTTCTTGTAGAAATAGAGAAAGCAATCATGAAATTCATATGGAAAAATAAAAGACCCAGAATAGCAAAAGCATTTCTAAGCAGGAAGTGTGAATCAGGCGGTATAGCGATACCAGATTTCAAACTATATTACAGAGCAATAGTAAAAAAAAAAAAAACAGCATGGTACTGGTACCAAAACAGGCAGGTGGACCAATGGTACAGAATGGAGGACACAGAGACTAATCCAAAAAGCTACAACTGTCTTATATTTGATAAAGGAGCTAAAAGCATGCAATGGAGGAAGGATAGCATCTTCAACAAATGGTGCTGGGAAAACTGGAAATCCATATGTAACAAAATGAAACTGAATCCCTTTCTCTCGCCATGGACAAAAGTTATATCAAAATGGATCAAGGAGCTTTATATCAAATCAGAGACATGGCGTCTGATAGAAGAAAAATTGGCTACGATCTACATACTGTGGTGTTGGGCTCCAAATTCCTCAAAAGGACACCCATAGCACAAGAGTTAATAACTAGAATCAACAAATGGGACTTACTCAAACTAAAAAGGTTTTTCGCAGCAAGAGAAACAATAAGAGAGGTAAATAGGGAGCCTACATCCTGGAAACAAATCTTTATTCCTCACACTTCAGATAGAGCCCTAATATCAAGAATATACAAAGAACTCAAAAAATTAGACAATAAGATAACAAATAACCCAATCAACAAATGGGCTAAGGATCTGAACAGACACTTCTCAGAGGAGGACATACAATCAATCAACAAGTACATGAAAAAATACTCACCATCTCCAGCAATCAGAGAAATGCAAATCAAAACCACCCTAAGATACCATCTCACTCCAGTAAGATTGGCAGCATTTATGAAGCCAAACAAACACAAGTGCTGGGGAGGATGTGGGGAAAGAGGTACACTTGTACATTACTGGTGGGACTGCAAATTGGTGTAGCCAATTTGGAAAGCAGTATGGAGATTTCTTGGAAAGCTGGGAATGGAACCACCATTTGACCCAGCTATTCCCTTTCTCATTCTATTCCCTAAAGACCTAAAAAGAGCATGCTACAGGGAAACTGCTACATCGATGTTCATAGCACCACAATTCACAATAGCAAGACGGTGGAACCAACCTAGATGCCCTTCAATAGATGAATGGATAAAAAAAAAAGTGGCATTTATTTACAACGGAGTATTACTCTGCATTAAAAAATGACAAAATCATAGAATTTGCAGGCAAATTGATGGCATTAGAGGAGATTATGCTAAGTGAAGCTAGCCAAACCCTAGCAAACAAATGCCAAATGTCTTCTTTAATATAAGGAGAGTAACTAAGAACAGAGAAGGGACGAAAAGCATGAGAAGAAAATTAACATTTAACAGGGATGTGAGGTGGGAAGGAAAGTGAGAGAGAAGGGAAATTGCATGGAAATGGAAGGAGACCCTCAGGGTTATAAAAAATTACATACAAGAGGAAGTGAGGGGAAAGGGAAAAATAATACAAGCGGGAAAATTTATTAGAGTAGTTGGATTAGAGAGAGAAGAGGGGAGGAGAGGGCATGGGAGGGGGGATAGTAGAAGATAGGAAAGGCAGAAGAATACAACATACAGTAGTAAGGCAATATGTCAATCAATGGATGTGTAACTGATTTGATTCTGCAATCTGTATACAGGGTAAAAATAGGAGTTCATAACCCACTTGAATCAAAGTGTGAAATATGATACATCAAGAACTATGTAATGTTTTGAAGAATCATAAATAAAAATTAAAAAAAAGAAAACTCACTTAGGTTAATGATGCACGCGAATCCTAATATTTCTACAGTAACTGACCCAGTTTAACATCAATGCAAGTAGATTCCTATGGGACATGACGTACATTTTGACATTCATTTTTATTCAACACTGGTACACTACTATTTCATCAGTTTATGCACATTATAGGATGTATATTTCATCCACAATTTAGCAAATTTATAGGCATTTGTTTCACTTTCAATCACTTCCTGCTTCAGAACACATGTATTCCTCCATATTTTTTGACTGGTCTTTTCATGAGACTTCTTACCAAACACAATATTTTCCATTTCCATTATCACTTTTGAAGCAAAACTCACACACACTTCATGATAAACAATAACCCTAAGATTACCATTAGATACATAACTGGTTGGAATGACTGATTTTATGTCAATTAATGATTTCTAATATACTTTCAGATATCAATTCAATCTATTATTTAAAGAGGAACCAGTTATATTATTTATTCACAGTAAGTTCTATTCATGCATTATCTCTATATTCATAGACTCAGGGTACACCACTTTGTACCCCCAATACTAATTTATATGTCTTCAAATATTGCTCCCAGTAATAGTGGAAGAAATAATCATGTCACATGATCTACATATATATTTTATCACAATAATTTTCTGGGCACAAATGCAAAGGTCACACTTATGATTGTACCAAATCCTAAATGGAAAGTGAACATGGATTACTAAAAACATCCATGTCCAGGTTGCCTAATGCTTTCAAATATCATTCCTATTGGTGACTACCTATTTTTTTCTTCCTAAGATTATGTATTCAATCTCAATCCTGTTGAAAATGTCTAATCCTATCACTCACATTATAATTGCCTGATTTTGTATTGTCTCTATTGATATCTTCTTTCTTATATTTTTTCCAGTTCATCATTGTGACTGACTCTTCACATGTGCTGACATTTACATTCACTCTATAACCAAAACCCTATTGCTAAAGAATATTTGGTCCAAATTTTATACTCACTCTTCTTCCTAAACCTACCGACTATCCTATTTTGAGTGGATGTTCTCTTCTACAATCAATCATCCAAGGTCCAAGGTCCTATGCCATGTATTATCGATTTATCTGAGACAATTTTGCAGAACGTAATTAAAAGCTAAATATCCCAAACAAGGGCCTAATCCCCTTGTGGACTTCAAATCTTACCTAGATTTCTGTTTTCATACTTATATTTCAGCTGTATATTCTTGTAAATATGGCAGTTTTCCAATACCATTATTCATCCAGCAGAATGATTACTAACCCAAATCGAACATGTTATTAACCCTAACCATACACTGTTCCCTCAATTTAACTTTACAGAAGAGCAGGTACAGAGTTCATCTTACAATACAGGAATTTAGGGTATCTTCCACCTGCTGAGAACTTTGAGGTTCCATGTAGATTTGATCCCTGAAGAAGATGTAGGCAGCAATGAAGGACCTGAGAGAGCAAAAGTCATCTTCCATGGGAAACAACCTTTTAAGGATGAAGGGTTGTGTCTGAATAAGCCTTTCTCTTCTTAATGTAGAGAAGAAGGACCAAACCAGGCCTGTGTGGAGAGATGTTCCCGCAAACTGGTGCGGCCAATTTGGAAAGCAGTATGGAGATTCTGGGGAAGGCTGGGAATGGAACAACAATTTGACCCAGCTATTGCCCTTTTTGGACTATTCCCTTAAGACCTTAAAATAGTGTACTACAGGGATACTGCCACATCGATGTTCATAGCAGCACAATTCACAATTGCTACACTGTGGAACCAACACAGTTGTCCTTCAGTAGATGAATGGATAAAAAAAAATGTGGCTTCTATACACCCTGGAGTATTACACAGCACTAAAAAATGACAAAATCATGGAATTTGCAGGAAAATGGATGGTACTAGAGCAGATTATGCTTAGTGACGCTAGTCAATCCTAAAAAACAAATACCAAATGTCTTCTTTGATATAAGGATTGCAACTAAGAACAGAGCAGGGAGGAAGAGCAGGAAGAAAAGATTAACATTAAACAAAGATATGAGGTGGGAGGGAAAGGGAGAGAAAAGGGAAATTGCATGGTAATGGAAGGAGACCCTCATTGTTTCACAAAATTACATGTAAGAGGTTGTGAGGGGAATGGGAAAATAAACAAGGAGAGAAATGAATTAGAGTAGATGGGGTAGTGAGAGAAGATGGGAGGGGAGAGGAGGGGGGAGAGTAGAGTATTGGAAAGGTAGCAGGATACAAAAGTAACTAATAGGGCATTATGTAAAAATGTGGATGTGTAACCGATGTGATTCTGCAATCTGTATTTGGGGTAAAAATGGGAGTTCATAACCCACTTGAATCTAATGTATGAAATATGATATGTGAAGAGATTTGTAATGTTTTGAACAACCAATAAAAGAAAAAAAGTAGCAATATATATGCCAATCGAAATTCATCATGAAATATATATAATCCACAGATGCAAAAATATTCATTTACTGAACATGGATTTATGTATAATGTTATTCAACTTGGAAGCTCACCCATAGGTTGAATTTTCAGTTCCAACAGCGTATAGGAGGAGTGATCTCTTCTCACAATTTGTATCTGCCAATTCAGCCACCTCACAAGTGTATACGTGTGATACCAGATAGGATTTTCTATGTGCATATAAAAATACATGCACCGTATAGACTACAGAGAAAGGGAGACAGGAATTCACATATTTGTTAACTTTAAAAACACATGTAGAGTTATTTCAACAAAAAATTGACTAGATTTATAACTCCTACACTATATAATGCAAAGGCAATTCCAACTACACAACATGCCTCCTCTGAACTGCTTGTATTTCTATTCTTTTTGGGTTATTTCTCACCATCATATTAAGATTATTAGTCAGAGTCCAGTAGGGTAGGGGTTAATGTCAGGGATTCAGTATTTCAAATGGAAAATTGGAAAATGACTCCAATGTGTATGTAAACATGTGCTACACAAAAATCTTCCCACTCACATCCAGAGAAGTGCCATGATATTACCTTCGCCCCAAGTAAGACACAATAAGAGGAGAAAAGTGTGAAAAACTGTGATTATGTATCTGAATGGAATATGCTCGGGAGTTCACAACCTTGGAGGTTGTAGAGGAGCTTCCAAAAGTAAGGGACAGGGTAAACACTCCACCAACATGGAGCTCTGCTGGCCTATGACTTCTTGGGAAACTGCCTCTGAGGTTGGGCACTTGAAATATATGTTTTTGTCATGAGCTTTAGCTTCCTTTGTAGTGAGACCATCAAATCTGGGTCTGCATCTATGTGACCTGGAAGACATGGTTTCTTATATTCCAATGAACCTGAGGCAGCAGTGCTGAATTCTCTCTTTGTAGGTAAACTGTGGCCACAGGAAGCCAAGTGTCTCCTGGTGGGGACTGTGAAGACATTTGGTCATCCTTCACATTTTGTGGTGCTTCTTGCTGCTGCACTGGGAATATGGTTTTTGCTTCACAAAATACAAGGAGTTCAACTGGGACAGAGTGCTGGAGAGAGTTCTGTAACGTGTGTTGTGACTCATTTATTTGTTGGTTTTTCCTTTTTTTTTTTTGAGGAATGACCACCAGGCGATGAATTTCCCTTTTAAAACTGCTTTCATTGTGTCCCGTAGATTCCGATATGTTGTGTCTGTGTTTTCGTTTATCTCTAAGAATTTTTTGATTTCCACCTTTATGTCTTCTGTAACCCATTGATCATTCCGTAACATATCGTTCATTTTCCATGTGATGTAGGACTTTTTCTTCCTTCTTTTATCATTGATTTACAGTTTCATTCCATTATAGTCAGAAAAAATGCATGGTATTATCTCCACCCCTTTATATTTACTGAGGGTTGCCCTATGGCATAATATATGGTCTATTTTTGAGAAGGATCCATGTGCTGCTGAAAAAAAGTATATCCATTTGATGATGGTTGGTATATTCTATATATTTCAGTTAAGTCTAGGTTATTGATTGTGATATTGAATTCTATATTTTTTTAATTCAACTTTTGTTTGAAATATCTGTCCAATGGTGAGAGAGCTGTGTTGAAGTCACCGATAATTATTGTGTTGTTGTCTATTTGATTCCAGAACTTGAGGAGAATTTGTTTTATGAAGGTCGCAGCACCATTATTTGGTTCATAAATATTGATAATTTTTATGTCTTGTTGGTGAATGATTCCTTTTAAAGTTATATAATATCCATACTTATCCCTTTTGAATAACTTAGTCTTGAAGTCGATTTTATTCTATGTGAGGATGGCCACCCCTGGTTGCTTACGAGGACCGTGTGCATGGTATATTTTTTCCCAACCTTTCACCTTCAGCCTGTGTATGCCTTTTCCATTCAGATGTGTCTCCTGGAGGCAACATATTGTTGGATTTGTTTTTATAATCCACGTTACCAGCCTATGTCGCTTTATTGGAGAGTTCAACCATTAAGGTTTAGAGTTACTATTTATATATGGTTTGTACTGCCAGCCATTTTGATTATTTATTTTTTTTTAATTTAGTTTGTTTCTCCATGATTAGCTTTTCCCCCGCCCTCTGTTATTACTGAGGCACTTCCCAGTGATAGTTTTGGTTGTTGTTTTTCATTTCTTCCTCATGTAGTGTTTTGCTCAAGACACTTTGCAATGCTGGTTTTCTGGCTGCAAATTCTTTTAGCTTTTGTTAATTATGAAATATTTTTATTTTGTTGTTGTACCTGAAGCTTAATTTTGCTGGATACAGAATTATTGGTTGGCATCCATTGTCTTTCAGTATTTGAAATACATTGTTCCAGGATCTTCTCGCTTTCAGCGTCTGTGATGAAAAATCTGTTGTTAACCTTATTGGTTTACCCCTGAATGTCATCTGCCTCCTTTCTCATGTACCTTTTAATAATTTCTCTTTGGTCTGTTTATTGGATATTTTCGTAAAAATGTGTCTTGGCATTGGTCTACTGTGATTTTGTGTGCTCGGTGTCCTGTATGCATCTACAATTTGTATATCCGTTTCCTTTTTTATTTCTGGAAAGTTTTCTAAAATTATTTCATTCAGCAGGTTACTCATTCCCTTGGTTTGAATCTCTGTACCTTCCTCTATCCAGATGACTCATAAGTTTGTTTTTTTATGTTATCCCATATCTCTTGGATGTTTTTCTCATGATTTTTTACCAGTTTTTCGGAGTTGGCTAGACTCCTTTCAAGATGATATATTTTTTCTTCATTATTTGACGTTCTGGCTTCTACTTGCTCCACTCTGTTAGTGATACTCTCAATTGAGTTTTTAATTTGGTTTATCGTTTCCTTCATTTCTAGAATTATTGTTTGATTTCTTTTATAATCTCTATCTCCTGATAAAGACGCTTAACTTCTTCTTTTATCTGTTTATGTAATTCATTTTCAATGTGTTCTTTCACTGTTTGGAATTGCTGTCTCGTACCCTCTTTAAGGTTCTATTCCATCTGTCTAAGGTATTCCTTGAGTTCTTTATATGGCCATTTTCCTGATGATTCTAGGTCCTCCTGATTATTTATGTTGTCCTTCATTGTTTGTACACATTTTCATCCTTGCTTTTTTATGCTGATAATGTTACTTCTTGTTCTGTTTGACTGCTGAGTTACTGCTTACTCTTATAAATTTATTTGAAGCTTGGGAGGAAAGATAGTAGTAGGGATGGGAAGAAGTCACTACAGAGAATGAGAGTAGGCAGGTAGAATTCAAGGAAGGGAGAATAAGAAAATTGAAAAGAAATGAAAAGACAAAAGAAAAAAAATAGAAAATAAAGAAAGAAATAAAATTTTTTAGAAATAATAATGATAATTATAAAAATGAAAATTAAAATTTAAAAGAATCATAAAATAATAAATTTTAAAAATTTTAAAAAATAAAAACATTAAAAAAAGTTAAAGAACAACAACAAAAAAATGAAAATGAAAGAAAAAGAAGAAAATAAAAAGAAAAAAATAATAATAATACATGCAGTAATAGAGTTCAATTAACTTCTCTTCCAGTAGGTGGAGCTGTGTGCATTGGGCCAAGCTTCTCCTCTCAATAGGTGGGAAGCAATCACTGTGCAGCAACTCTTTATCCCAGAATGGGCGGATCTCCAATCCTGAGTGTCTAGGGCCTTCTCTTTTGTTTCCTCAAGCCAGGCCCCCCAACCTGTGACGCTCACCACAATACTATGTAATGTTTTGAACAACCATTAATAAAAAGTTTTAAAAAAAGAAAACTAAATTCAGTGAATGATGCACGCGAATCCTAATATTTCTACAGTAACTGACTCAGTTTAACATCAATGCAAGTCGATTCCTATGGGGCATGATATGTATTTTGCCGTTCATTTGTATTCAACACTGGTACACAACTATTTCATCAGTTTATGCACATCATTGGATATATATTTCATCCACAATTTAGCAAATTTATAGGCATTTGTTTCACTTTCAATCACTTCCTGCTTCACAACTCATGTATTCCTCCATATTTCTTGACTGGTCTTTTCATGAGACTTCTTTCCAAACACATTATTTTCGATTTCCATAATCACTTTTGAAGCAAAACTCACACACACTTCATGATAAACAATAACCCTAAGATTACCATTAGATATATAACTGGTTGGAATGAATGATTGTATGTCAATATATGATATCTTATATATTTTCAGATATCAATTCAATCCATTATTTAAAGTGGAACCAGTTAGATTATTTATTCACAGTATATTCTATTCATCCATTATCTCTATATTCATTGACACAGGGTACACCACTTTGTACCCCCAATACTAATTTATATGTCTTCAAATATTGCTCCCAGAAATGGTGAAAGAAATACTCATATCACATGATCCACAGATACATTTTATCACAATAATTTTCTGGGCAGAAAATGCAAAGGTCACACTTATGATTGTACCAAAGCCTAAATGAAAAGTGAACATGGATTACTAAAAACATCCATGTCCAGGTTGCCTAATGCTTTCAAATGTTATTCCTATTGGTTACTACATATTTTTTTTCTTCCTAAGATTATGCATTCAATCTTAACCATGTTGAAAATGTCTAATCCTATCACTCACATTATAATTGCCTGATTTTGTAATGTCTCTATTGATATCTTTTTTCCTATATTTTCTCCAGTTCATCATTGTTACTGAGTCTTCACATGTGCTGACATTTACATTCACTCTATAACCGAAACCCTATTGCTAAAGAACATTTGTTCCAAATTTTATACTCACTCTTCTTCCTAAACCTACAGACTATCTTCCTAATCCTACTGACTCTCCCAATTTGAGTAAATGTTCTCTTCTACAATCAATCATCCAAAGTACAAGGTCCTTTGCAATTGTATATCACATTATCTGAGACATCTCTGCAGAATGTAATTCAAAGCTAAGTATCCAAATCAAGGGCCTAATGCCCTTCTGTGCTACAAATCTTACATAGATTTCTGTTTTTGTACTTATATTTCACCTCTATAATCTTATAAATATTGCAGGTTACCAATAGCAGTAATCATCCTGCAGAATGATTTATAACCCAAATCGAACAAGGTATTAACCCTAACCATACACTGATCCGTCAATCTAACTTTACAAAAGGGCAGGGTCAGAGTTCATCTTAAAATACAGGAATGTAGGGGATCTTCCACCTGCTGAGAACCTCAAAGGTCCATGCAGATTTGATCCCAGGGAAAGATGCAGGCAGCTATGAAGTACCTGAGAGAGCAAAAGTCACCTTCCATGGGAAACAACCTGGTAAGGATGAAGGGTAGCTTCTGAATAAGCCTCTCTCTTCTTAATGTAGAGAAGATGGACCAAACCAGTCCTGTGTGGTAAGCTGTTCCCGGATGCCTATGGTTGATATACCATTCTAACTTGTGAAAGTATCACAGGAAGTAGGGGCAACCTCCATCATAGGACCATTGGAAGGAACTGTTAGGACAAAGTGGTTGCCAAAGCAGTGACCTCATTAAGATATTGAAGGAAGTAACCTCACCTTACTTCTTTGGTGATGGAAGTCTCAGATCCGGGAAGCCAGGCACCAAGAGCCAGTCCCAGTCCCAGTCTCAGTGTTCTCACTTGTTTGGATTTACCAAGGACAGAGTCAGTCTTTCTTGGTACCTACTGATGTGAGGATGGCCAAATGTCAGGAAAGCTCTGAAGATTGGCCTTTCCTGAGAAACCAGGTAGTGGATCACCGCTGGCTCATGAAAACTTCACAGAGTTGGCCAAGGAGAACAGATCTGACACAGGACAGGCCATTTCAGCGGAACATAGTATGGCCCACCATTCAGAGGACACTCCCGATAGTTACAGACCTACTTGGGGGGAAGGAGGTGCCTTTGTGGGTTTGGGTGTGGGTTTGAGGTTTTGTCTCATGTTCTAAGAATAGTTAGGAAAGGTGGTTTGTTTGGTTTGGAGTGAACTGTTTCTGGTAAGACGTTTCGCAAGGCGAGTGTTTCTTTTTCTGTGCATCCACTGTGTCCGTGGTTGTAGACATTAGAAAAGAGAATGCATCAATGGATGTATCCTGTCTAGTAGAAAGCATTCCAGGATTTATCTTGTCCAGTGTATGAATGGACTGCGGCTTGACTTATGGATGGGCAACATCTACTATCTTCCTAAGTTCCTGTTTTCTTCCTGAAAACTGATCACTCTCAGAATAGGCTCACGATTTTGTTTCCATGATTTGTACCACCTCCAAGCTCTGTGCTTACCAATTGTTCTATTGCCCTGAATGTGAGGAAGGTCTTTTCTTCAGGCCAAACCTTTGTGAAGCATGAAGAAAACAGTTTTCAAATGGAAATGAAAGGGCATCACCTGTGGCTCTTTACTTAATTTCTTTGGAAAGGGATGTGTATGAATCAGATTTTTGGCCCTGTGTGAGGTTATGTCTTAGATTCTCAGCACCTGAAGGATCTAAAAAAAAGATCCAATGTGTGCATCTAAAACAAAAATTGCCAAAAGAGCAGTCATTGTGAATGAAGTCTCTTGCCTACCTCTGTAAGGTTTCTGACCTTCATCAAGTGAGACTAGTGATCATTTGGGTCAAATGAGTTCCTCAAAACCCTGCAGAGGCTATCCCATAGGTGCTTGGTTTTTCTCATGACTCCAATTCACATAAAGAATCTAAACCCCACAGTCAATAGGCCTCAAATTGGAGAAGCAGTGCCGTATTAACGAGTATTAGGGATTAACGTATTAGGGATTCTTTGGGTCAAATGAGTTCTTCAAAGTCCCGCAGAGGTTATTGTGTTTTCTCATGACTCCAAATCACATAAATAATCTATACCTAAAAGTCAGTAGGCCTCAAATTGGAGAAATAGAGAAGTATTAACGGCAGGCTTATTTGATCACTCGTGGTTCACAGGAAGGGTGTCCAGGCCACCTTGAATATTGGCAAATGAGGGGCAAGGGAGTTTATTTTGGACACTGTCTTTGGCTGTGCCCCTCATGGAAAACTCCTGGCAAAGGTTACGATGAGTGACTATATGGAAGAAGATGAGGGCCATGTGGGAGAGTTTTGGTTTTAATTTTGGTCATTTGTGAGGCGGTTGGAAGAAATGACTTGGTCCACCAGGGCTTGAACTCTGGTGTGATTCCCCTTAGACACTGGGTTTTGGAACTGACCTCAGAGAAGTATTGCCATGAATTTTGTTGGGATTTTACGAGGCCACGCATGAGAGTCACCCTTGGAAACTGAGATCTAGGCCCAGGGTGGCTTTCCTCAGATCACTGGGAATCTCAGCCAGGATATCACATGATTTTATTCTGAAAGACTTCGGTACCATAGTTGAGAGTCAAAACACACACGTACCTCACATTGTAGACCTCAATGGGCCTGGCTTCATGTGTCCATTTGGCCACTCTTTGGGAAGACTTGCCTGTGAGAGTTCTCCAGAGCATTCACTGAAATGAGCTTCCTCAACATTTAATGTTTTCTTAATGAATTGAAACCAACAGTGCCTCCAACTTCATCCTTGAAAAATGGCTAGAAAAATACCATAAAATTTTGGAAATTCATTGGAGAAGCTTTGTATGTCCTGTTGCTGATCAAGAGGGTACCAGACAGTGCCTTGAATTACTGGGTTTCATGAAAATGGTGTAGAACAGAGATTTCAGTATGTTGGAGCATGCTGAGTAGTGGGCCTAGAGGAGTGGTGGGCAGGTGTGTGAAAGAACATCAGTGGTAGGGCCATGAGGATCTACCATTGGATTCCAAATGGCTTTTGACTGACATGGTGCAGCCAGCAGACCCTTATATGTAAAGGCATCTTGTTATATGGAGAGGTTTCACGGCAATGTACAGAATGAGGTTGATATGGACAAGGCGGCAATGGGACAAGATATGAGGGATAGAGCCTGGTTGGTGCATTCTCTCGCAGACTCTGACCCACCACTCGTGACAGAACTCCCTCCAGCACTGTGTCCCAGTTGAGCTCCTTGTATTTTGTGACGCAAATACCAAACTCCCAGTGCTGCAGCAAAAATACCACAAAACGTTGAGGAGGAACAAATGGCTTCACAGTCCACACGGGGAGACACTTAGTCTCCAGTGGTCACAGTTGACCTACAAAGAGAGGATTCTGCACTGCTTCCTCATGTTTATTGGAAAATAAGAAACCCTATTGCTAAAGAACTTTTGGTCCAAATCATATACTCACTCTTCTTCCTAAACGTACCGACTATCTTTCAAATCCTAATGACTATCCTTTTTTGAGTGGATGTTCTCTTCTACCTTCAATCTTCCAAGGTACAGGTCCTATGCCATTGTATATCAAATTTTCTGAGACATCTGTGCAGAACATAATTCAAAGCTAAGTATCCCAATCAAGGGCCCAATGCCCTTCTGGCCTTCAAATCATACCTAGATTTCTGTTTTCATTCTTATATTTCACCTCTATATTTTTGTAAATATCGCAGGTTCCCAATAACATAATTCATCACAGAGAATATTTCCTAACCCAAATTGAACCTGTTATTAACCCTAAATATACACTCTTCCCTCAATCTCATTTTACTGAAAAGCAGAGACAGAGTTGTTCTTAGAATACAGGAAAGTACGGGACCTTCCACCTGCTGAGAACCTCAAAGGTCCATACAGAAATGATACCCAGAGAAGTTGTAGGCAGGTACGAAGGACCTGAGAGAGCAAAAGTCATATTCCATGGCAAGCAACCTGGTCAGGATGAAGCAATGTGTCTGAATCAGCTTTTCTCTTCTAATTGTAGAGAAGATGGATCAAACCAGCCTGTGTGGAGAGCTGTTCCTGGGTGCCTATGGATGATATATCATTCTAACTTGTGAAAGTGTCACAGAAAGTAGGGGAAGCCTCCATCTCATGGGACCCTTGGAAGCAACTCTTAGGACAATGTGGTTTCCAAGGCAGTGGCCTCATTCAGTTCCAAAGAAAGTGACATGCCTCATTTCCTTGGTGATTGAACTCTCTGAACTTGGTATCCAAGAAGCCAGGCACCAAGAGGCAGTCCAAATCCCAGTCCCAGTGGGCTCACTTGTTTGGATTTTCCAAGGACAGAGTCAGTCTTTCTCGGTAACTACTGCTGTGAGGATAGCCAAATGCCAGGAGAGTTCTGAAGAGGGACATTTCCTGAGAAAGCAGGTAGTGGCTCAACACTTTGTTCCTGACAACTTCACAGAGTTAGCCAAAGAAACCAGATCAGAGAGGTGGTTTGTTTGGTTTGGAGTGAACTGTTTCTAGTAGATTCTTTTACAAGGTGAGTGTTTCTATGTCTGTGTATCCCACTGTGTCCCTGGTTGTAGACATTAGAAAAGAGAATGCAACAATGGATGTGTCCTGTCTAGTAGAAAGCTTCCCAGCATTCATCCTGCCCAATTTATGAATGGAGTGTGCCTTGCCTTATGGATGGGCAACACCTACTACCTTAATAAGTCCCTGTTTTCTTCCTGAATTCTGGCCACTCTCCAGAATACACTCATGGTTTTCTGTCCAAGGTATGTACCAACTCCAAGGTCTGTTGCATGACCATGTACTGGATAGCTGAAGGGAATGGCCAGCATATCAAAAAACTCAGATATCCGTGTGACCAGGAAAATCTCAGTGTATAAACCTGCTTTGGGCCTTTTGCTTACCTATTGTTCTTTTGCCCTGAATGTCAGGAAAGTCTTTGCCTCAGGCCACCCCTTTGTGAAGCCTGAAGAAAACAGTTTTGAAATGGAAATGAATGGGCATCACCTGTGGCTCTTTGCTTAATTGCTTTGGAAAGGGATGTGTCTGGATCAGGCTCTTGGCCCTGTGTGAGGCTGTGGCTTAGATTTTCAGCACCTGATGGATCTAAAGAAAGATCCCATGTGAGCACCCAAAACCAAAATGGCAAAAAGTTTAGTCATTGTTAATGAATTCTATTGCCTACCCCTTTTAGGTTCCTAAAATCCATCAATTGAGAATAGGGATCCTTTGGGTCAAGTGAGTTCTTCAAATCTCTGCAGAGGACCTTGGTTTTCTCATGACTCCAATTCACATAAAGAATCTAAACCCCACAGTCAGAAGGCCTCAAATTGGAGAAATGGAACAGTATTAAGGGCAGGCCTATTTGATCACTTCTGGTTCACAGGAAGGGTGTCCAGGCCACCCTGAATTTAGGCAAATGAGGTGCAAGGGAGATTATTTTGGACATTGTCTTGGCCTGCGACCCTCATGGAAAACTCCAGCCAGAGGTTATGATGAGTGTCTATATGGGAGAAGATGAGGGCCATGTGGGAGTGTTTTGGTTTTAATTGTTTTTATTTAAGTCGTGGTTGGAAGAGTTGACTGGATCCACCTGGGCTTGAACACTGGTGTGATTCCCCTAGAGACTGAGTTCTGGAACTGACCTCCAAGAAGTATTGCTGTGTATTGTGTTGGGATTTTAGGAGGCCACGCATGAGATTCGCCCTTGGAAACTGAGATCTAGGCCCAGGGTGGCTTTCCACAGAGCACTGGGAATCTCAGGAATGATATTACATGATTTTATTCTTAAAGACGTGGCAGCCATTGTTGCAAGTCAAAACACACATGGACCTCACATTGTAGACCTCAATGGACCTGGCTTCATGTGACCTTTTGGCCTGTCTTTGGGAAGCCTTGCCTGTTAACGTTTTCTAGAGCTTTCATTGAAATGAGCTTTTTCTCCATTTAATGGTTCCTGAGTGAATTGAATCCCACAGTGCCTCCAATGTCATCGTTGAAAAATGGCTAGATAAATACCATTAAATTTTTGAATTCCCATGACCAGGTCGCACTGGAGAAACTTTGTATGTCCTATTGATGATCATGAGTGTATCAGACAGTGCCTTGATTGACTGGTGTTCATGAAAATGGTGTAGAAGAGAGATGCCAGTAATTTGGAACCTGATGAGTAGTCGGCCTAGAGCAGTGGAGTGCAGGTGTGTGTTAAAACATCTGTGGTGGGGTCATTTGGATTTGCATTGGCTTCCAAATGGTTTGTTACTGACATAGTGTAGCCTCTAGATCCTTGTATGTAAAGGCATCTTGTTATATGGAGAGGTTTCAGTGCAATGTTTAGAATCAGATTCCTATGGTCAAGGGGGCAAGCTATGTGGGATAGAAGCCTGGTTGGTGCATTCTCTTGCAGACCCTTACCCACCACACATGACAGAACTCCCTCGAGCACTGTGTCCCAGTTGAACTCCTTGCATTTCGAGAAGCAAATACCAAACTCCCAGTGCAGCTACAAGAAACACCACAAAAGTGGAGGATGATTAAATGTCTTCACAGTCCACACTGGGAGACACTTAGCCCCCATTGGCAACAGTTTACCTACAAAGAGAGAATTCAGCACTGCTGCCTCATATCCATTGGAAAATATGAAACCATGTCCTCCAGGTCACATAGATGCAGACCCAGATTTGATGGTCTCAATAGAAAGGAAGCTAAAGCTCCTGAAAACAACATATATTTCAAGTGCCCAACCTCAGAAGCAGTTTCTCAAGAAATCTTTATGCCGGCAGAGCTCCATGTTTGTGGAGTTATTACCCTGTTCTTTGCTTTTGGAAACTCCTCTACCACCTTCAAGTTTGTGAACTCCTGAGCATTTTCCATTCCAGATGTGTATTCACAGATTTTCAAATCTTCTCTAATTGTGTCTTACTTGGGGTGAAGGTAATGTCAAGGCATTGTTCTGAATGAAAGTGGGAAGATTTGGGGGTAGCACATATTTGCATACACATTGCATTCTTTTTTCAGTTTTCCATTGGAAATACTGAATCCCTGACTGTCAGGGGTAGAAGGAATTCTCCTTCAAAGAATAGCCTGACACTTACAAGAAACAACACCCAGGGAGACATCATCTCTTGGAGACATCATTTAGCCATCTGTGTCCCTGAGACATCCTGTGGCCATCTGTCTTCCTGAAATATTCTGAGGTTATCTCACCTTGTGTAGACATCCAGGAACTGCCGATAAGAGAGCTTTCCCATCTCCAGCATATAAAATCCCCTGTGTGAACAATGTATTTTGAAGGTTGATCAGAACTCCTGTCTTGCTGTCATCTCTCGTGTCTCTTGTCCCTTCATTCCTCCCTATCTTGGTTCGCTGCCCACGTTGATGTGTCCTGCCAGCCGGGACATCTGGCGCCCACTGACTGGGGCTCGAGCCTTTGAGTCATAGGGAACCCCGTCCTCCTGGAAAACTTGGTCAAGCGGAGCTCACAATTGCCTCAGCAGACACCACCGAGAGACAGATCCAGGAGGAGAGTGGGGATGACGCACGGGGAGTGACCCACCATGGGTCAAGCAGTTTTGTCACATGATTTGTATTTGTCGGGCCTCAAGGATTCCTTCAAGACATGGGGGGCACGTGTTAAGAAAAAGGACTTAAAATTTTTCTTTTCATACATAGGGGAATTGTGTCTATGATTTCACCTTGAAGGGACCATTAATGGTAAAAGATGGCTTAGAGTAGGAGACTGTTTAAAAGATTATTATGAATCCTTTGGACAGAAAAATTGCCTGTTCCCACCTTTTCTTACTGGAAATTAATTAATGAATTTCTTAAAAGTTCACCCTTTGACAATGGTACCTTAAAACTTTTCAGGATTAGGAAAGAGACTATGCAAAAGACCTCTCGTCCCCCCTCGCATGCCCATCAGTTAGTATAGACATAGACCATTCTCAGTCTCCCCAGGACCCTGGAAACCTTCCTGGTCCCCCTCAAAATACCACCCTAATGAATAGGGCTCCAATGGTTACCAACCGCCTTTATCCAGTTTGAAATCCTGGAGACACATTGACCCCTGGGGAGAAGGCTAACTTGGAGAAGGAAGCAACTCCCTATGATACAGAAGACCTGCCACTGCTTAGGACCCAGCCACAGCCTATAGGACTTACACATCCACCTCCCTCCTATATCTCTCCTGCTTTTTGTGCTCTGGCCCTTCAGGGGCCAAATCCCCCCACCAGATATTTTTTCCCCAATTCCCTTGCCTAACCTGGCTCCCTTGGGAGAGTCTCTCCAACATAGACTGGAAGAGATCCAAGTTTAAAAAGAATTAAGATCCCTTGACTCTGAGCTTTATTCATTAGCCTTATTCCTGGAGTCAACACAAGCTGGCCCAAAGTGGTCTAATACAAAGGCTAAGCCGCTCCATTGGACTGTTCTCACTTTTCAGTCACCCTCAGTTAGATAGTTAAGCCTGCCCAGGTTGGTGTCAAAGACTTAGACGAGGATCAAGAGGAGGAAGCGGGGGAAATGGATCAAGGAGATCAGGACTCAGAGGATGAGGACTTCATCCCTAGGCAGGAAGGAACCCAGAGTGTCTACAAAACATTAAGCCTGCGTTTTCTTGAAAAAACTTCAAAAGTCTTGTGCTCACTATGGACCCATTGCACACTACACGTAGGCTTTATTAGAAAGCTACATGACACAATGTCTTACTCCCAATGATTGGAAATTTTTAGACCAAGCTACCCTCAATGCCGCAGACTTCCTGTTATGGAATGCAGATTTCAAAGAGCACTGTCAGGAAACTGCTCAGAAAAATTTAACTAAGCCCTCCTCTAATTCCTGGAATTATGTTAAGCTAGTGGGCAATGCGCCTTTTGACACTAAAACTTAACTGGCACGTTTCCCTGCTGGACTTTTGACACAGATTCAGATGGCTGGCTTACATGCTTGGAGACGCCTCCCTCCAAAGGCCTCTGCTACGACTTCCCTGGCAAAAATTCGACAAGGGCCCGACAAGCCTTATAGCGACTTTGTTCCCCGGCTTAACCTAGCTGCGGGATTCTTGCTTGGACCAAGTGAAAGCGAAAGCACCTTTGTAAAACATCTTGCCTTTGAAAATGCCAACCTGGCATGTCAGGATGTTCTTCGACCACATAAGAAAAAAGTGAAACTTTCTGACTTTATTGGACTCTGTGCAGGGTTGGGTGTAGCCCTTGCCATGGGTCTCACCCTCGGTGCCGCCTTTACCAAGGCCTTTCACAATCCTGGCTCACGTAGTTGCTTTACTTGTAAACAACCTGGCCATTTTGCACGTGAGTGTCCGACAGGCAAACAAAGCCTAAGAATAGTGTCTTTTCAAACTGAGGCTAAACTGCCCCCAGCTACCCTTTGCCCTAGATGAGGTAAAGGTCATCACTGGGCCAGTGAGTGTAGATCTAAGACAAATGCCCTCAGCAGCCTATCTCAAAATCCTTCTCCACAATTGCCTCATTCCAATTAGCCACCCCAGGCAGCGCAGGATTGGACCTTTTTGCCGCCACCGATACAATATTAGACTCAATGCAAGGGCCCCAGATAATACCCACTGGAATTATGGGTCCCACTCCATCTCATATGTGTGCCCTTATTCTTGAAAGAGCCTCTACTACCTTACAAGGTGTTCAGGTCTTCCCTGGCATTAAAGATAATGATTTCACTGGAGAAATAAAAATACTGGCCACAGCTATTAATGGAGTTGCGGCCATCCCAGCAGGAACAAGACTTGCACAATTAATACTCCTTCCCTTGGATTCAGGAGGCACTTACACCACTCAAACCTACCGAGGGGGACTACCTCCTTGGGCTCCTCTGATGTATATTGGGTTCAGCCCATTTCTCACAATAGACCCACCCTTATCTTACTTATTGAAGGAAAGGAATTCCAAGGAATTCTTGATACTGGAGCTGATGTCACAATTATTTCTCAAAAATACTGGCCAACAGGTTGGCCCCTCACCCCATCCTTGACAGACCTTAAAGGGATAGGACAGTCAAAAAATCCTCTGGTCAGCTCTAGGGCTCTTAGCTGGACTGATAAAGAGGGTAATATGGGAACTGTCACTCCTTTCTTTGTTCCTGACCTTCATCTTAACCTATACGTCCGAGATATTTTGAGTCAAATGTAAGTTATTCTTTCCAGTCCCAATTCCATGGTGACTCATCAAATGCTTCATATGAATTTTGTCCCTGGTACAGGCATGGGGAGACTGAGACAAGGACTGGTTGAGCCTATACAACCCTTACAAAAAACAAATACATATAGACTTGGGTATTTGGATTTTTAGTGTTGGTCCCTGACCCTCCTGTAAACCATGCAGATAAAATTATTTGGGAGGCTCAGACTCCTGTGTCGGTGGATCAGTGGCCCCTTACCCAAGAAAAATTGGAGGCTGCCTCCATGTTAGTGCAGGAACAGCTGGCAGCTGGTTATGTAGAGCCATCAAGCTCACCATAGAATAATTCTATTTTTGTTATCAAGAAAAAATCAGGCAAGTGGCGCCTTTTACAAGATTTGTGTGTCATTAATAAAGTTATATGCCTGATGGGAGCACTACAGCCAGGCATTCCCACACCAGTGGCTATTCCCAAAAACTATTGTAAAATGGTTGTTGACTTAAAAGATTGCTTTTTTACCATTGCTTTACATCCTGAGGATAGACCCTATTTTGCCTTTAGTCTCCCTCACATTAATTTTCAGGGCCGTATGCACAGATTTCAATGGAAGGTTCTTCCCCAAGGTATGGCCAACAGCCCTAGTCTTAGCCCAAAATACGTTGCTCAAGCAGTAGACCCTGTGAGAGAGCAATGTTCACAAATTCATATTTTACATTAATTGGATGATTTGTCAATTGCTGCACCTAATATCCATGACGTTAATAATTGTTACCTGGACCTTTACAAAACCCTCACTACCTTGGGACTGCAGATAGCTTCTGATAAGGTTCAAACACAGGACTGTTATACCTATTTGGGCCTTAAACTTCAAGATAATCAGATTCAAATTCCTAAAATACAACTACGTGTGGACCATCTTCACACTCTTAATGATTTTCAAAAATTACTGGGGGATATTAAATGGCTAAGAACATATTTAAAATTACCCACTTGTGTACTTTTGTCCCTTAATTATATTTTGAGAGGTGATTCCCACCCCTCCTGCTCTCAAAAGCTTACACACGAGGCATTACAGGCATTAAACCAAGTCACAGAAGCCATTGCCCAACAGTTTGTTACACAAATTTCTTATAACCTTCCTCTGGTTCTGGTTTTTTAACAAACTCCTCATACACCCACAGGAATAATTTGGCAGCGAGATCCACATTTTAAAAATAAAGGCTGCCCCTTGCTTTGGGTCCATTTACCCACCACATCCTTCAAGGTTATTACTGTTAATCTTGCTCAGGTAGCTTCTATTATTATTAAAGGTCATTTGATTCTCGACAACATTTTGGCAAAGAACCTCATAATAATTTAATTCCATATATGAAGGACCAAACCAAATTTTTAATACAGACACGGGATGAATGGGGTATTGCCCTATCAGGCTTTTGGGGAACAATTGATAACCACCTCCCCAATGACCCCCTTTTACATTTTGTCCAGTTACATCCATTTATTTTTCCCAAAATTACTCAAAAGGCTCCCATTCCTCAAGCCCTTAATGTCTTTACAGACGGTTCCAGTAATGGCTGAGCGCTCTTTGTTGTCAATACCCAGCCTACCATCTTTGATACTATCTATCAGTCAGCACAGGTTGTGGAATTGTTTGCCATAACACAAGTTTTTATAATATTTTTTGATAATCCTGTTAATATTTATACAGACAGTGCCTACATTGCTCATTCTGTGCCCCTGCTGGACATTTCCCCCACCATTAAGGCTTCTTCCAATGTGGCCTTTCTTTTTCATCAGCTTCAGCAGCTAATTCAGGCCAGACAACACCCATTTTTCTTAGAACACATCAGGGCACACTCTGATCATCCCAGACCTCTAACACAAGGTAATGCCCAAGCTGATGCAGCAACTCGTTCCATCTTTCCAATTTTTGTGGGCTCCATTCAAAAGGCCACAGAGTTACACAATCTTCACCATCTAAATTCCAAGAGCCTTCAATACTTTGTAAAATTACCATGCAACAGGCACGAGAAATAGTAAAAGCATGCCCAGGTTGCACTGTCTCCCTCCCCATTCAACACATGAGAGTTAACCCCCGAGAATTACTGCCCAATCAGTTTTGGAAAATGGATGTTACTCATTTTCCTGAATTTGAAATTACCAAATATATACACGTTTCTATATATACCTTCAGCGACTTTATTTTTGCATCACCACATTCAGGAGAGGCTACCAAATATGTTCTTTCTCCTCTTATTTCAGCCTTTTCCATAATGGGTAAACCAATACATATTAAAACAGATAATTATCCTGCATATACCTGTGCCAAGTTTAAATAGTTTTGTGCTACCTTGCAAATTCGTCATACTACTGGAATTCCATACAACCCTCAGGGCCAAGGCGTTGTGGAACGTGCCCACCTTACCTTATAGACTTGGATAACCCTCCATAAGGCTTCTGCCCTTGTATTTACCACTCCCAGGCATCGCCTTAACCATGCCTTACTTCCCCTTATTTTTCTTACCCTAGACAGTGAAGGCCATTCGGCCGCAGACAGAAACTGGCATCCCTTGTCCAATTCTGTTCGCCCACCTCTTATGTGGTGTAATTCCCTTACAAATAAATGGAAAGGTCCTGTTCTCATCTGGGGATGAGGCTCAGCTTGTCTTTTGGACCAAGAGCAATCAGCCCCAAGATGGTTACCAGAATGCCTGGTTAAACAGGTTAATGACTTACCTCAACACAGGGATGGAGGGCCTCCCCCTGAGGACAAATTTTGTTCTTTTTCAGATGCAGCCAACAATCTGTGTGAGGATCCTGATTTAGGCACTTCTGCTTAACAGGTTTGTACATGGAGGCCTTGGCCCTCCACGTTCCAACATCATGGTGTAAGTTTTTGGGCCCCCCTGTGAATGCAAGTGATGATCTTGGACTCAGGCTCCCACTAGTTGGACCGAGACTGCTGACTGCGTGACTAAGGTGGCTTACCTCCATGCCGAGGTTGACCATAAACTTGGAGGAGTTCATCAGCCTAAATGGGTATGTGTTAACAAGCCAAAGTTTATTCCCCCTAGTACAAGTAAAGCTCTCCAAAATTCTTCTGCAACCTGTTCGCATACCCAGGCGAGGCATGACTCTTGCTATGTGTCGCCCTCAATTTGTGTTAACAAGCAGGGAGAACAATTTTTTGAAGCCTCCCTAACTAAAACTCATGCAGCAGGGGGGACCACTATTCATTATACCTCCGTTCTATTTGACCAGGGAGTAGAAGGCAAATACACCAAGCTACAGTCAGCTGGTTGCCAAGGCCCTGTCGGTAAACCCTCCTGCTGGCCCATTAAGGCCCCTACAGGGGTCACTGATGGTGGAAGAACCCCTGATGCTGTCAAACATCCTCACATAATCAAACTTTTGAAACCCCAAATCCCTGAGCTCACATATCATCCCTTAATGTTGCCTAAATCTCAGCTCCCAGGTTTAGATACCAATACATTAGATATTTTGGAAACTACCTTCTACTTGCTTAATAATTCCAACCACACCCTTGCTGGTGATTGCTGGCTCTGCATGACAACAGGGGCAATTATGACTATGGCAGTTCCTATTAATTCTATCATAGACAATGATAATACATGCCAACCCGGATTTCCTTTTTAAGTACAACTTATAGGCACTATTACATTATGTCTTTTAGGCGCGATGCAGAATAACACCTATGATATTGATGTTGGAGTTACTTTCTTTGAAAATTGCTCAACATACAAAATTATTCCTCACCCACCCCAACTCTTTGTCCTCCCAATGGCAGAGTTTTAATGGGTGGAGGAAACTTGGCCTTCCCCAGGCTTCCAGCGAATTGGACCGGTGGCTCTGTTCTTGCCTTATTACTCCCTGATATAACTATAGTCCCAGGAGATGAACCTCTACCCATTCCTAGCCTAGACACCTTAGTCAAAAGACACAGGCGGGCAATACAGGCCTTACCACTCATTGCCAGCTTTGGAATAACAGCTGCTGTGGGCACAGGTACACTGGCTTAGGCACAGCTATACACTCTTACCATCGCCTGTCTCAACAACTTATAAATGATGTACAAACTCTATCAGGAACCATTAAAGATCTGCAGGACCAAATAGACTCCCAGGCAGAAGTGTTCCTTCAAAAAGACGAGGCTTAGATTTGCTGACAGATAACCAGGGAGGTATTTGCTTGGGCTTAGGGGAACGATGCTGCTTTTATGCCAATAAATCAGGCATAGTATGCACTAAAATTAAGCACCTTCAATAAGATCTAGAAAGAGATGACGCGAACTATTTGAAAATCCCCTCTGGACTGGGCTTTATGGATTTCTACCCTACCTTCTTCCCCTATTAGGCCCTTTGTTGGGTTTACTTATAATTGGGTCCATAGGACCCTGCATTATAAACAGGCTGGTACAATTTATTAAAGAACAGATTAATATTTTGGCCTCTAAACCCATACAGGTCCATCATCATCTGGAGATGGAAGACCGTGCTGCCAACATTTAAAAGGATGTTCTACCCTTCTCACAGGATTATTTCTTAAGTTTACATCCCCACAGATCTCTCTTTCTTATATAAAAGTATGAGTAACAGCTCTGACCAACTATCTTCTGCCCTTGCCATAACGGTTCGTCCCCCATGGGCCCCTCCACTTGGCGGAGGATGCACCCATGGAGTGAGGATGTTATCCCAGTTCATTATTGTGATTGACTCTTCACATGTGCTGACATTTATATTCAATCTCTACGCAAAAGCCTATTGCTAAAGAAATTTTGGTCCCACTCCTATACTCACTCTTGTTTCTAAACCTACCAACTATCATCCTAATCCTACTTACTATCCCTTTTTGACTGGATGTTCTCTTCAACATTCAATCATCGAAGATACAAGGTCCTATGCCATTGTATATCGATTCATCTGAGACGTCTGTGCAGAATATAATTCAAAACTAAGTATCCCACTCAAGCGCCTAATGCCTTACTGGGCTTCAAATCTTACCTAGATTTCTGTTGGTTCCAATACCATTATTCATCTCGCAGAAGGATTCCTAACCCAAATCAAACCTGTTATTAACCCTAACCATACACTGTTCGCTCAATCTCACTTTACAGAAGAGCAGGAACAGAGTTGGTCTTACAATACAAGAATGTAGGGGATCTTCCACCTGCTGAGAACCTCAAAGGTCCATGCAGAAATGATCCCTGGATAAGATGTAGGCAGCTATGGAGGACCTAAGAGAGCAAAAATCATCTTCCATGGCAAAAACCCTGGTCAGGACGAAGGGATGTGTCTGAAACAGCCGCTTTCTTCTTAATATAGAGAAGATGGACCAAACCAGGCCTGTGTGGAGAGCTGTTCCCAGGTGCCTATGGTTGAAATACCATTCTTACTTTTGAAAGTGTCACAGGAAGTAGGGGCAGCCTCCATTTCATGGGACCCTATGAAACAACTGTTAGCACAAAGTGGTTGTCAAGGCAGTGACCTCTTTCAGTTTCTGAAGGAATTGACCTACCTAACTTCCTTGGTGTTTGAAATCTCTGAACTTGGGATCCAGGAAGCAAGGCATCCAGAGCCAGTCCCAGTCTCAGTCACATTGGGCTCACTTGTTTGGATTTACCAAAGATAGGGTCAGTCTTTCTTGGTACCTACTGATGTGAGGATGGCCAAATGCCAGGAGAGCTCTGAAGAGGGGCCTTTCCAGGGAAAGCAGATAGTTGCTCACCAATGGCTCCTGGCAACTTCACAGAGTTGGAAAAGGAGACAAGATCTGAGACCCTACAGGGCATTTCGGTGGAACAGAGTATGGCCCACCAGTCAGAGGACACTCCATATATTCACACACCTACTTGGGAGAAGGAGGTGCCGTTTGAGTATGGGTGTGAGTATGCGGTTTTGTCTCATGTTCTGAGAATAGATAGGAAAGTCGGTTTGTTTGGTTTGGAGTGGACTGTTTCTTGTATGTCATTTGACAAGGCAAGTGTTTCTATATCTGTGTATCCTACTGTGTCCGTGGTTGTAGACATTAGAAAAGACAATGCATCAATGGATGTGTCCTGTCTAATAGAAAGCTCCCATCATTCATCCGGCCCAATTTATGAATGGACTGCAGCTTGCCTTATAGATGGGCAAAACCTATTATCTTCCCAAGTTCCAGTTGTCTTCCTGAATTCTTGAAACTCTCCAGAATAGGCTCATGGTTTTGTGTCCAAGATATAAACCACTTCCACACTCTGTGAAATGGCCATGTACTGAATAGCTGAAGGGAATGGGGGCATCTCAGAAAACTCAGATATCAGTGTGACCAGGAAAGTCTCAGAGGAGAAACCCTGCTTTGGGCCTTTTGCTTGCCTATTGTACTGTTGCCCGTAATGTCAGGACGGTTTTTGCCTCAGGCCACACTTTGTGAAGCGTGAAGAAATTAATTTTCATATGGAAAAGAATGGGCATCACCTGTGGCTCTTTGCTTAATTGCTTTGGAAATGGATGCGTCTGAATCAGCATCTTGGCCCTGTATGAGGCTGTGGCTTAAATTCTCAGCACCAGATGGATCTAAAGAAAGATCCCATGTGTGCATCCAAAAAAAATGGCAAAAAGTTCAGTTTTTGTGGATGAAGTTTCTTGCCTTTCTCTCTTAGTTTCATGACCTTTATCAAGTGAGAATAGGGATCCTTTGGGTCAAATGAGTTCTTGAAAGCCATGCAGAGGTGCTTGGGTTTCCTCATGACTCCAAATCACATGAAGAGTCTATACCTGACAGGCAGTAGGCCTCAAATTGGAGAAGCAGAGCAGTATTAAGAGCTGGCCTACTTGATCACTCCTGGTTCACAGGAAGGGTGTCCAGGCCACAATGACTTTAGGCAAATGAGGGGCAAGGGAGCTTTTTTTGAACACTGTCTTTGGATGTGCCCCTCATGGAAATATCCAGCCACAGTTTATGATGAGTGTATATATGGAAGAATATGAGGGCTATGTGGGAGTGTTTTGGTTTTAATTCTGGTCATTTGTGTGGCGGTTGGGAGATGACTGGGTCCACCGGGGTTTAAACTCTGGTGTGATTCCCCTTAGAGACTGTGTTGTGGAACTGACCTCAGAGAATTATTGCCATGAAATGTGTTGAGATTTTTGGAGGCCACACATGGGAGTCACCCTTGGAAACTGAGATCTAGACCAAGGGTGGCTTTCCACACAGCACAGGGAATCTCAGCAATGATATCATGTGATTTTATTCTGAAAGACTTGGCAGCCATAGTTGAGAGTCAAAACAAACATGGACCTCACATTGTAGACTTCTATGGGCCTGGCTTCATGTAACATTTGGCCACTCTTTGGGAAACCTTGCCTGTGAGAGTTCTCTAGAGCATTCATTGAAATGAGCTTCCTCACCATTTAACGGTACCTGAATGAATTGAAACCCAGAGTGCCTCCAAATTCATCCTTGAAAAATGGCTACATAAATACCATGACATTTTTGAAATTCCCATGACCAGGTGGAACTGGACAACCATGAATGTCCTGTTGCTGATTTGAGTGTACCAGACACTGCCTTGATTGACAGGGTTTCATGATAATGATGTAGAACAGAGATGTCAGTAAGTTGGAGCCTGCTGATTAGTGGTCGTAGAGAAGTGTTGTGCACGTGTGTGTTAAAAAATCTGTGGTGCGGTCATGTGGATCTGCCATTGGCTTTCAAATGGGTTGTGACTGACATGGAGCAGCCAGCAGAACCTTGTATGTAGAGGCATCTTGTTATATGGAGAAGTTTCAGGGCAATGTTCAGAATCAGGTTGCTATGGTCAAGGGGGCAAGCTATGTGGGATAGAAGCCAGATTGGTGTATTCTCCTGTAGACCCTGACCCACAACACGTGACAGAACTCCCTCCAGCAGTTTGTCCTAGTTGAACTTTTTGAATTTCGTGAAGCAAATACCAAACTCCCAGTGCAGCGGCAAGAAACACCACAAAAAATGGAAGGTGACCAAATAGCTTCACACTCCACATGGGGAGACACTTAGCCCCCAGTGGCCACAATTATCTACAAAGAGAGAATTCAGCACTGCTGCCTAATGTTCATTGGAATATAAGAGACCATGTCCTCCAGGTCACATAGATGCAGACCCAGCTTTGATGGTCTCACTACAAAGGAAGCTAAAGCTCCTGACAACAACATATATTTCAAGTGCCCAACCTCAGAGGCAGTTTCTGAAGAAGTATTTAGGCCAGCAGAGCTCCATGATTGTGGAGTTTACACTGTCCCTTACTTTTGGAAACTGCTCTACCACCTTCAAAGTTCTAAACTCCTGAGCAATTTTCATTCCAGATATATATTCACAGATTTTATAACTCTTCTCCTCAAATTGTGTCTTACTTGGAGCGAAGGAAATGTCAAGGAATTGTTCTGGATGAGAGTGGAAGGATTTTTGTGTAGCACATGTTTGCATACACATTGGATTCATTTTCCAATTTTCCAATTGAAATACTGAATCCCTGACACTACCCCATACCCTACTAGACTCTGTGTACTAATCCTAATATGATGGAGAAAAATAATCCCCAAAAAATTGAAATACAAGCATTTCAAAAGAGGCCTGGTGTATATTTGGACTTGCCTTATGCACTGTATAGGGTAGGAGTTATAAATCTAGTCAATTTTTTGTTGAAATAGTTCTCCAGTTGTTTTTAAAGTTAACCTATATGTGAATTCCTGTCTCCCTTTCGCTGTAGCCTATTCAGCATATGTATTTTTATAAGCACATATACAATCCTACCTGGTACCACACGTACACTATTTTGTGGTTGCTGACTTGGCAGATACAAATTGCGAGAAGAGATCACTCCTCCTAAATGCTGATGGAACTGAAAATTCAACCTATGGGTGAGTTTCCTAGCTGAACAACATTATATATAAATCCATGTTCAGTAAAATGAATATTTTTGATCTGTGAATGATATATATTTCATGGTGAATTTCAATTGGCATATAGTGCTAATTTTTAATATCTGTATATATATATATATATATATATATATACTATCCAGATTTTTCAAAATATGAAATATATCTGTCTTATTATACATTTCCTAAATTCATTCATATTCATGTATGTGGATTTATAATTATCTTTTCACAAGATCATTCTCAGAAATATTCATCCACCTGAAATACATATTTGTTTCCTACTACTGAAAACTAACTTCAGTGAATGGTGTATACAAATCCTAATATTTCTTCAGTAACTGACCAAGTTTAACATCAATGCAAGTAGACTCCTATGGAACATGATGTGTATTTTGATGTTAATTTTTTTTCAACACTGGTGCATTACAATTTCTTTAGTTTATGCACATCATTGGATATAGATTTCATCCACAAGTTTGAAAATTTATAGGCATTTTTTTCACTTTCAATCACTTTCTACTTCAGAACACATATATTTCTTCGTGTTTCTTGACTGGTCTTTTCATGAGACTTATTTCCAAACACATTATTTTTGATATCCATAAGTACTTTTGAAGCAAATCTCACACACCCTACATGGTGAACCATAACCCTAATATTACGATTAGATGTATAACTGGTTAGAATGAATGATTGTATATCAATATATGATTTCGTATATATTTTCAGATATCAATTCAATCCATTATTTAATGTGGAACCAGTTATATTATTTATACACAATATTGTCTATTCATGCATTATCTCTATATTCATAGACAAAGGGTACACCTCTTTATACCCCCAATACTAATTTACATGTCTTCAAAATATTCCTCCTTGAAATGGTGGAAGAAATACTCATGTCACCTGACCTATGTATACATTTTATCACAGTAATATTCTGGACACAAAAAGCAAAGGTCACACTTATGTTTGTACCAATGTAAAGGTTGGTCAAGCGTTGGAGTAAGAGACCACCAAGAGACTGTCACATGCAACAGCAAAGTGTTTATTGGGGGTCCAGCATGCTGTGGCTCAGAGCTCACTTGAATTTAGCAGAGAGCCCTGAGAACAGCTTAAGCAGAGCTTATATTTTTTCCTTAGAGAGGGCAGGGAGTGAAATTTATTCATGGGTCATGGCAAGTGGGCGGTTTGTTTGCAAATGTGTGAGGGAGTACATTCTGCAGTTTGGCAATTGGGGACAGTACATTTGGGGAACAAGATAAGCAAACAGTTCTCAAGATTTCAACAGTGTTTTGTTAAGCATACAGAAAAACAGAAATTGACAAGTACCTATTTTATTATCCTTTCATTCCCCACTTCTTGTTCTGGTTACTTTTAATCATAAAAGTGATCATTGGGGGGTGTCACAATTCATGTCTGCTAGTCGGAAACATTGTTGTCTGATTACCATAAGTTTAACTTGTCCAATTTGAGCTTGGAGAAAAGAAACTACACGGTTGAGCATACAGGGCCCTACAGTTAGCAATAATATGAAGATTATTAAAGGACCGGCCAAGGCTGATAAAAGTGTAGTTACCCACGGGGACTGTGTGTACCAAGACTCAAACCACCCTTTTTGGGCCTCTGTCTCTCGTTGACACTCTTCAAGGCGTTTTTTTTTAATTTACTCATAGATTCTTTTACAACTCCAGTATCGTCAGCATAAAAACAATATTCTTCCTTCAATGCAGCACAAAGGCCCCTTCTCTCATGAAGAGAAGGTCCAAATGTTGCCTGTTCTGTAAAACTACTTCAGAGAGCGAGGTTAAAGATTCCTGTAAAGCTGTGATGGAGGTTTTTAATATCTTTAAGTTTTGGTCTATTGGTACTTGTCATTGGGTTATTTGTTGTGTCCCATGGACTAGGGCAGTGGTTCCTGTGCCCACCCATGCAGCAACTCCTATTCCGAATAGGATGGCTAAAGTGAGGAATACAGCTTCCCAGCGGAACCGAGTTTTTTGCCCCCCTATTTGATTTTTAAATGAACCTGTTTAATGATAGAGCACTCTGGGAATCATCTGCACCATTACATAATTAATCACATCTGTTGACCATTTTATGAACCCATTAACAATGTTTAAGTATATAGAATTACACTTTTGTAGGGACAGACAAGGCAAGGCACCTAAGATAGCACCGAAGCTAGGGAAACAATCCTATTTGGTTGCAAACGGATTTAGAGGGCATTGCTTCTGTTGTAATCAATTAATCCGCTGAACCCCAAGTTTAGGTAGTTTCAGAATTTTGTACCCAACATGCAGGTAAAGTGGCTAAGAAGTTCACAGTCTGCAGAAGTTCACAAAAAGCTGTTTTTGTTTCTGTTTTATTTCCTCTGTTCTATGCAAGTTTAGTTTTTAAGGACACTTGGGAGGGGGAGAGATTTTGTCTTCTCTTTTTTTTTCTCCCTGCCAGCTATTACCATGGAGCCCAGTTGGTAACTTCTTTATCTTAGAAATGTAGCCATCTCTGTGAAGCCCCAGCTCAAGGCCAGAGGCCTTGTTCACATATTTTGTGAAAAACTAGTAAAGGGGTGTCTAGCATAGCAGAGCTGATTTTTCCAGCCCATGGTACGTAGAACAGGGCAACAAGAAAAGAGGAAGTTTATTTACATTGAACTCCTTCATTGGGACTCTTTTGCTAAAAGTCCTAAATTCAGCCATGGTGAAGACTTCTGGAGAAGGTCAGTTAAGAATTTTCTGTGGTCCTGGTACAGAGGGGGAAGACGTGAAAGGCGGGTGGTGAGAGCAGCTCCGTGGATCTGAGAATGAGGAAGAAGAGATGTAAAAGAATAATGGGAAAGGGCTTTGGGATTTTCCTAGCATCAAAAAGTTGAGCAGTAGAACAGATAGACCAGAGGGGAAGATGGGAGTGAGTATCTCAAAAAGCCTGTGAGGGACTTCAAATTCTTAGTAACCTGTTTTCAGTGTTGACAAAGCAACTTTAAAGGCCATTTTCATTACATCTTGAATAGGGGTCTGAGGGCTCTCCTCTGCCTGTTTGAGCTTTGGGTTAGCTGGTAAAAGGACCTGTTGGGACCCGGTGCGGACACTGACAGGAGAAGAGAGGAGTGAGTGGGAAGAGGGGTATCTCAGTACCTGCTACCTCAGCAAGGGGGCAATTGTCTGAGAACCAGCGGTGGTTTGGGTATTTGATCTAGTAATTGGAGAGGAGAAATCAGGTTGCTGAGGTGGGATTGACAGCAGAGCATCTGGAGTAGATGGCAGAGGGTGAGGATCTATTGGAGATGTATAGTTCAGGATTTGAGTGAAGGAGGAAAAAGGCCTCCACATAGGGGAATTTCCTTCCACGCTATTGAGCACTTGCCGCAGTTAAAAAGGTCACACAGAATTTGAGGTTATAGAGACCCCCCTGGGGGCCATCGGTTTTGGTTGTTAATTGGTAATATGGCCAATGCTGTGTACTGAATTTGATGAAAAGTTTGGGTTCCTCTAGGCAGCCCCTATATGCTCACATCCCTATGACTCACAGAAGAAGTCGGCTTTTTCCTCACACAGCCTTGGCTTTTGTGGCTTTGATAACTGCCGGGTAAACATAGTAATCTAGGCTAGCCAACCTGCATCTGGCTCACGTTTTCCTTCACCCACAATAGCAAAACTCACACACTCTTCCTGATAAACCATAACCCTAATATTACCATTAGATGTTTAACTCGTTGGAATGAATGTATGTATATCAATATAAGATTTCCTGTATATTTTCAGATATCAATTAAATCCATTATTTAAAATTGGAACTAGTTATATTATTTATTCACATTATGATTTATTAATGCATTATCTCTGTATTCATAGATACAGGGTAAACTTATTTGTATCCCGAATACTAATTTATAAGTCTTCAAAATATTGCTCTGAGAACTGGTGGAAGAAATACTCATGTCACCTTATCTACAAATATATTTTATCACAGTAATATTCTGGACACAAAAACCAAAGGTCACACTTATGCTTCTACCAAAATCTAAATGGAAAGTGAGCAGGGATTACTAAAAACATCCACGTTCAGTTTGCCTAATGCTCTCTAATGTCAATCCTATTGGTAATTACATATTTGTTTCTTCCTAAGATTATATATTCTCTCAAGCATGTTGAAATTGTCTAATCCAATCACTCACTTTATACTTTGCCTGATTTCCTAATGTCTCTATTGATATCTGCTTTCCTACATATTTTCACCAGTTCATCATTGTGACTGACTCTTCACATGTGCTGACATTTACAGTCATTCTCTACAAGAAACCCTATTTCTAAAGAACTTTTGGTCCAAATCCTATACTCACTCTTCTTTCAAAATATACCGATTACCTTCCTAATCCTGCCGGCTCTTCCTCTTTCACTACATTCAATCATCCAAGGTAAATGGTCCTACACCATTGTATGTCGATTTATCTGAGACAACTGTGCAGAAAGTAATTCAAAGCTAAGTATCCCCATCAAGGGCCCAATGCCCTTCTGGGCTTCAAATCGTACCTAGATTTCTGTTTTCATACGTATATTTCTCCTCTATATTCTTATAAATATCGCAGGTTCCTTATACCATTATTAATCCAGCAGAATGATTCCTAATCCAAATTGAACATGTTATTAATACTAACCATACACTGTTTCCTCAATCTAACTTTACAAAAGAGCAGGGACAGAGTTGGTCTTAAAATACAGGAATGTAGGGGATCTTCCACCTGCTGAGAACCTCATAGGTCCATGCAGAAATGATCCCTGGAGAAGATGTATTCAGCTATGAAGGACCTGAGAGGGCAAAAGTCATCATCCATGGCAAACAACTTGATGTGGATTGTCTGAATGAGGCACTCTCTTCTCAATGTAGAGAAGGTGGACCAATCCAGGCCTGTGTTGAGAGCTCTTACAGGGTGCCTATGGTTGATATACCATTCTAACTTGTAAAAGTGTCACAGGAAATAGGGGCAGCCTCCATCGCATGGGACTCTTGGAAGCAACTGTTAGGACATATGGTTACCAAAGCAGTGATCTCATTCAGTTCCTGAAAAAGTGACCTCACCTCATTTTCTTGTTGATTTAACTCTCTGAACATGGGATCCAGGAAGCCAGGCATCCAGAGCCAGTCCCAGTCCCAGTTTCAGTGTGCTCACTTGATTGGAATTAACAAGGATAGGGTCAGTCATTCTTGGTACCTTCTAATGTGAGGATCGGCAAATGCCATGAAAGCTCTGAAGAGGGGCCTGTCCTGAAAAAGATGGTAGTGGCTCAGCACTGGCTACTGACAACTTCGGAGACTTGCCCAAATAACCAGATCTGAGACAGGACAGGACATTTCAGGGAAAGTCTGTCAGTCAGAGGACACTCCAGTTAGTCACAGACCTACTTGCTGAAAGGAGGTGCCTTTGTGGGTGTGGGTGTGTGTTTGTGGTTATGTCTCATGGTCTGAGAATAGGTAGGAAAGGCGGTTTGTTTGGTTTGGACTAGACTGCTTCTAGAATGTCATTTGACAAGGGGAGTGTTTCTATATCTGTGTATCACACTGTGTCTGTAGATGCAGACATTAAAAAAGAGAATGCATCAATGATTGTTTCCTGTCTAGTAGACAGCTTTCCAGCGTTCATCCTGCCCAATTTATGAATAGAGTGTGGCTAGCCTTATTGATGTGCATCACCTGCTACCTTCCTAAGTTCCTGTTTTCTTCCTGAATTCTGGCCACTCTGCTTTAGGCCTTTTGCTTACCTAATGTTCTGTTGCCCTGAATGTCAGGAAGGTCTTTGCCTCAGGCCACCCTTTTTTGAATCCTGAAGAAAACAGTTTTCAAATGGAAATGAATAGGCATCACCTGTGTTTCTTTGATTAAATGCTTTGGAAAAGGATGTGTCTCAATCAGCCTCTTCACCCTGTGTGAGGCTGTGGCTTAGATTCTCAGCACCTAATTTATCTAAAGAAAGATCCCATATGTGCATCCAAAACCACAATGGCAAAAAGATCAGTCATTGTGGATGAAGTCTCTTGCCTTCCTCTGTTAGGTTCCTGACCTCTATCAAGTGAGAATAGGGATCCTTTGGGTCAAAAGAGTTCTTCAAAGCCATGCAGAAGTTCTTGGGTTTTCTCATTACTCCAAATCGCATAAAGAATTTATACCTGACAGTCAGTAGGCCTCAAATTGGACAAGCAGAGCAATATTAATGGCAGGCCTATTTGATCACTCCTGGTTCACCGGAAGTGTGTCCAGGCCACTCTGACTTTAGGCAAATGAGTGGCAAGGGAGCATATTTTTGACACTGTCTTGAGCTGTGTCCCTCATGGAAACCACCAACCGGAGTTTATGATGAGTGCCTATATGGAAGAAGATGAGGGCCATGTGGGAGTGTTTTGGTTTTAATTTTGGTTATTTGTGTGACAGTTGGAAGAGATGACTGGGTCCACCTTGGCTTGAACTCTGGTGTGATTCCCCTTAGATACTGAGTTCAGGAAATGACATCAGAGAAATATTGCCATGAACTGTTTTGGGATTTTAGGAGGCCACGGATAAGAGTTGCCCTTGGAAACTGATCTAGGGCCAGGTTTGCTTTCCACAGAGCACTAGGAATTTCAGCTAGGATATCACATGATTTTATTCTGAAAAACTTGACAGCCAGAGTTGAGAGGCAAAACACACATGGACCTCACATTGTAAACCTCAATGGGCATGGCTTCATGTGACATTTTGGCCACTCTTTGGGAAGTCTTGCCTGTGATAATTCTCCACAGCTTTCTATGAAATGAGCTTCCTCACCATTTAATGTTTCCTGATAAATACCATGAAATTTTTGAAATTCCCATGAACAGGTGGCACTGGAGAATCTTTGGATGTCCTGTTTCTGATCATGAGTGTACCACACAGTGCCTTGATTGACTGGGTTCCATGAAAATGGTGTAGAACAGAGATGCCAGTAACTTGGTGCCTTCTGAGTAGTGGGCCTAGAGGAGTGGTGGGCAGGAGTGTGATAAAACATCTGCGGTGGGGCCATGTGGATCTGCCATTGTCTTCAAAATGGCTTGTGACTGACATGGTGCAGCCAACAGACCCTTATAAGTAAAGGCATTTTGTTATATGGAGAGGTTTCAGGGCAATGTTCAGAATCAGGTTGCTATAGTCAAGGGGGCAAGTTATATAGGATAGAAGCCTAGTTGGTGCATTCTCTTGCTGACCCTGTTTCACCACACGTGACAGAACTCCCTCCAGCCCTGTGTCCCAGTTGAATTCCTTGTATTTCGTGAAGCAAATACCAAACTCCCAGTGCAGCTGCAAGAAACACCAGGAAAAATGGAGGATGACCAAATGACTTCACGGTCCACAGGGGGGGAGACACTTAGTCCCCAATGGCCACAGTTGACCTAAAAAGATAGAATTCAGCACTGCTGCCTCATGGTCATTGGAAAATAAGAAACCACTTCCTCCAGGTCACATAGATGCAGACCCAGCTTTGATGGTCTCACTACAAAGGAAGCTAAAGCTCCTGACAACAACATATATTTCATGTGTCCAAACTCAGAGGCTGTTTCTCAATAAGTCTTTATTCCACCAGAGCTCCATGTTTGTGGCGTGTTTAACCTGTCCCTTACTTTTGGAATCTCCTCTACCACCTCCAAGTTTGTAAACTCCTGAGCATGTTCCATTCCAGATATATAATCACGGATTTTCAAACTCTTCTCTTCTAATTGTGTCATACTTGGGGGAATGGTTATGTCAAGGCTTTGTTCTGGATGAGTGTGGGAGGATTTTTTGTAGCACATATTTGCCTACTCATTGAATTCTTTTTCTAATTTTCCTTTGGAAGTACTTTATCCCTGACACTACCCCAAACCCTACTAGACTCTGACTACTAATCCTAATATAATGGAGAAAAATAACCCAAACAGATTGGAAATGCAAGCAGTTCAGAAGTACAGTTGGAATTGCCTTTTGCATGATAAAGTGTAGCTGTTGTAAAACTTGTCAATTTTTTGTTGAAATAGTTCTCCATGTGTTTTTAATTTAACAAATAAAAAAAATCCTGTCTCCCTTTCTCTGTAGCCTATTCAGCACATGTAATTTCATATGCACATATAGATTCCTACCTGGTATCACATGTACATTCTTTTGAGATGGCTGATTTGGCAGATACAAATTGTTAGCAGAGATCACTCCTACTAAACGCTGTTGGAACTGAAAATTCAAACTATTCGTGAATTTCCTAGTTGAACAACATTATACATAAATCATGTTGAGTAAAATAAATATATTTGGACCTGTGGATGATATATATTTCACAACAAATTTCGATTGTCATATATATTGCTACTTTTTAATGTCTGTGTGTTATATGTATATCCAAATATATGTGGATGATATATATTTCACAACAAATTTTGATTGTCATATGTATTGCTACTTTTTAATGTCTCTGTGTTATATGTATATATATATACATATATACACACACACACACACTGCAGATTTTTCAAAATATGAAATATATGTGTCTTACTGTACACTCTATCAATTCATTGATGCTCATGTATGTGGATTTATAATCAATATTTCACAAGATTATTCTCAAAAATATTCATCAACCCGAAATACATATTGTTTCCTAGTACTGACAACTAACTTCAGTGAATGGTGCATACAAATCCTAATATTTCTACAGTAACTCATCCTGTTTAACATCAATGCAAGTAGATTCCTATGGGATATGATGTAACTTTTGACATTCATTTTTATTTAACACTGGTACTTTACAATTTCTTCAGTTTATGCACATCATAGGATATATATTTCATCCACAAGTTTGCAAATTATAGGCATTTGTTTCACCTTCAATCACTTCCTGTTTTAGAACACATGTATTCCTCCAGGTTTCTTGACGGGTCTTTCAGTGAGACTTCTTTCCAAACACTTTATTTTTGATTTCCATAATCACTTTTGAAGCAAAACTCACACACCCTTCATGATAATCCATAACCCTAATGTTAACATTAGATGTACAACTGGTTGAAATGAATGAATGTATATCAATATAAGATTTCGTATATATTTTCAGATATTAATTCAATCCATTATTTAAAGTGGAATCAGTTATATTATTTATTCACAGTATCGTCTATTCATGCATTATCTCTATATTCATAGACACAGGATAAACCTCATTGAACTCCAGTACTAATTAATACATCTTCAACATATTGCTCCCAGAAATGGTGGAAGAAATACCCATGTCACCTGATCTACATATACATTTTATCACAGTAATATTCAGGACACAAAAAACACAAACGTCACACTTATGATTGTACCAAACCTAAACGGAAATTGAACATGGATTACTAAAAACATCCATGTCCAGGTTGCCTAATGTGCTCAAATGAAAATCCTATTGGTGACTACATATTTGTTTCTTCCAAAGATTATATAATCAAACTCAACCCTTTTGAAAAAGTCTAATCCTGTCACTCACTTTATACTTTGCCTGATTTTGTAATGTCTCAATTGATATCTTCTTTCCTAGATATTTTCCCCAGTTCATCATTGTGACTGAATCTTCACATGTGGTGACACTTACATTCACCCTCTAACCGAAACCCTATTACTAAAGAACATTTGTTCCAAATCTATTATTCCCTCCTTCCTAAACCTACCGAATATCTTCCTAATCCTAACTTCTATCACTTTTTGACTGGATGTTCTCTTCTACATTCCATCATCCCAGGTACAAGATACTATGCCATTGTATATCGATATATCTGAGACATCTGTGCAGAAAGTAATTCAAAGCTAAGTATACCAATCAAGGGCCCAATGACCTTCTGGGCTTCAAATCTTACTTAGATTTCTGTTTTCATAATTATATTTCACCTATATATTGTTGTAAATATTGCAGCATCCCAATACCTTTATTCATCCTGTAGAATGATTCCTAACTGAAATTGAATCTGTTATTAACCGTAAGCATACACTGTTCCCTCAATCTTACATTACAGAAGAGCAGGGACAGAGTTGGTCTTAAAATACAGGAATGTAGGGGATATTTAACCTGCTAATAACCACAAAGGTCCTTGCAGAAATGATCCATGGAGAAGATATAGGCAGCTATGAAGGACCTGAGAGAGCAAAAGTCATCTACCATGGAAAGTAACCTGGTCAGGATGAAGGGTTGTGTCTGAATCATCCTCTCTGATCTTAATGTAGAGAAGATGGACCAAAGCAGGCAATTATGGAGAGCTGTTCCTGGGTGCCTATGTTTGATTTATCATTCTAACTTGTGAAAGTGTCACAGAGAGTAGGGGAAGCCTCCATCTCATGGAACCCTTGGAAACAACTGTTAGGACAAACTGGTTGCCAAGGCAGTGACCTCATTCAGTTCAGGAAGGAAGTGACCTCACCTCACTTCCTTGGTGATGGAATTCTCTGAACTTGGGATTCGGGAAGCCAGGCACCCAAAAGCAGTCCCAATACAAGTCCCATTGGTCTCACTTGTTTGGATTTACCGAGGACAGGGTCAGTCTTTTTTGGTACCTACTGATGTGAGGATGGCCAAATGCGAGGAAAGCTCTGAAGAGGGTCCTTTTCTGAGAAAGCAGGTAGTGGCTCAGCGCTCGCTTCTGACAATTTCAGAGAGGTGGCCAAAGAGACCAGATCTGAGATAGGACAGGCCATTTCTGGTGAACATAGCATGGTCCACCACTCAGAGTAAACTCCGGATAGTCACAGACCTACTTGGGGGAAGGAGGTGTCTTTGTGGGTGTGGATGTGGGTTTGTGGTTTTGTCTCATATTCTGAGAATAGGTAGGAAAGGCGGTTTACTTGGTTTGGAGTGAACAGCTTTTACAAAGTCATTTGACAAGGCGAGTGTTTCTATGTCTGTGTAACCCACTGTGTCCGTGGTTGTAGATATTAGAAAAGAGGATGCATCATTGGATGTGTCCTGTCTAGTAGAAAGCTTCCCAGCATTCATCCTGCCCAATTTATGAATGTACTGCAGCTTGCCTTATCGATGGGCAACACCTGCTATCTTCCTAAGTTCCTGTTTTCTTTCTGAATTCTGGCCACTCTGTAGAATAGGCTCATGGTTTTGTGTCCAAGGTATGTACCACCTCCAATCTCTGTGACATGGCCATGTACTGAATAGCTGAAAGGAATGGCGACCATGTCAGAAAACTCAGATATCAGTGTGACCATGAAAGTCTCAGTGGAGAAACCCTGCTTTGGGCCTTTAGATTACCTATTGTTCAGCTGCCCTGAAAGTTGAGAGAAACAAAAACCATGAGTACTGAATAAATGTTGCAGCAGTTGGAAAATGTCGCTGTATTGAGGTTCCCTCACCAGACTTTAGTTTCCCCAGTTATCTGGACTGTCAACGTAACCTTTTAATTTTAGTGTTACAGTTGTCCTTCCCCATTAGATACAGTGTAATAATTTCATGTCATCTGATCTTGCAAAATCCTTTTACTACTATGACCTTTGTGTCTAATAGAGAAATCTTCACTTCTGTTACTCAGGGCTGGATAATCGTACTAGCAGACACGAAGACTACCTGTTTAGGTTAGGAATATAAGTAGGTCTTAACCTAAAAAATCTGCCTCTGGCAGCTCCTCTTGATAGTCTCTTTTTATAGTTATCAGGCATTCCTGTCTGAGAATCCTTCTTTTAGTTTCCAGTCTTACTTATTTTGGGAGGCTAACATAAATTGTATACCTTAAAATTTTATTATTATTATTATGATGATGATGATGATTATTATTATTATTAATTAAAATGCCCAGGAATGGCTGTATTTTCGTTTTAACTGTCTTTGCTAACTGTTTAAGATGAAACAGTCAAACTGACTTCTGTTTCTATCTATTTTTCACAGTCAGCTGAGCTTTTATGGGAGTCAATTCTGGGGAAACTTGAGAGCAGCTTCTCAGTTCTGATAGTGCCATTTTCGCTAGGTGGGTCCAGGTCTTGCTTGACCATGTGGTTTCCCTCAGAAGCATAAGAATGTCTCCCTTCTCTGATAACTCTCCTCTTCATGGCAAATGCACTCATTGGCTTTATGTTCACCAGTGGTCTCATTATTTTTCCTGATCTGGAGGTTATTTGGCCCAGAGTTGCAAAGCTCTTTAGAGAAGTCCCCTGTTCCCTGGATTCAGACTGACTCAGAGGGCAAGAGCCAAATATTGGTTTTCTTGGCCCTTTTCATTTAACTTTAATTAAATCCTAATCTGAAACATCCAGCAAATAAATTTTAACAGCCTTATATTACAAGTACTGGGATTTAATGTCTATAACTTTATAATTATTTATCTTTTAATTAATTGGGATCTGTATTATTCTGTCTTATAGGTGATGACTTATTATCTTAAATTAACCCATGTTGTGTTCTTAAAGCAACACTTCTGTAAAACACTAACAGGGAATCTTTAGATCACTTATAAGGAAATTACAAAATAAAAATTTTTAACAAGAGTAAAAATACTTAGTTCGTGTAACAGCTACCCTAAATTTTTTGGCTGAGTTATACACTATATCCCCTGTTTAAATCCTAGTAATCTTGACACAAATCAAAAACCAAAGAAACTTTTGAACATAACTTTAAATGAAATAAAATCTGACCTACTGCTTTCATAGTCATTCTCACATGTTGTAAGATGGGACACACAGCCTTATTTCAGTTAAGGCAGGGCTCTATATGAATCTTTAGTGTTTTAGATCTAAAGGTGATCTTTGTTTTTTAAATATCATTTTACAAAGTTTACATAAATTGTGTCAGGTCACATGAACATTTGCTAACACCGTATGATATCAGATTTAAAACATGAATTAAAGAAAGGCTGAAAGTTTTTAACCTTTACATAGATTAGGCTCTCAATAACTTAAAAATACATTTAAATGGTTCCCCAATGTAAAAAGTAACATAAAACTTTACATATCTTATTGATAACAGGTAAATAAATCCCCAATATATTTTTTTACCATATAAATTTAGAACAACAGATTGATATAATGCTCTTTTCAAGTTTCTACCTTACAGACTTGTATACCTGGAAGATATGAGCACATTGACAGCAACACAATTACATTGATGTTTCTACATTAACCAAGTTTAGCTTTTAAAGAAATGGCAGTACAGTTCTCTAAAATAACAGTTCTTATTTATTCAGTTGTTTAATTTTTATGGTTGTTTGCTTTAGAAAAAAATAAAACTTAATAACACAGTTTTACGGGTAAACTTATGTTTTCAGAAATTTTTGTCTCTTTAACACATGACTGAATTTTACAATCTTATACACACTTTAGTACAAACTTATACAGACCTTAGTAAATCAATCAGATATCAAACAAAACTACTCATGAATGAGTAATCCCATATGAAATTTACTTTACTTATTTATTAAAATATTAGACAATTGAATTGAAAATTGTAAACCATTTTTTTGTTGTTGAAGGAAAAGTCCTTGAACAAAGGCATATTAGACCTTTTGTAGACATTAATATTTTATTAGATTTTTGAACACCTAGAAAACCTTGTGAGCTTAAATTTAAAGAGCAATTCCCTACAGAACAGAACAGAGGACAGAACCATTCTCATTACTGTCCCGGAGAGGGGTATATGTTAGCCTACCCAGGCCACCTCCCTGTCATCAGAAGTACTCTCCCTTAACTGGATAGCAGATGTTATAAAGGCGTCACTTACCTATGGAGGCCTCCTCTACCAGGAGCTTGCTAATAGTTTTAGTGCTTTGGTTCTCTGAAGTGCTCCACGGACTGAAGGCTCAATCCAAGGCCTTGGAACGTCTTAAGTTGCACTCCCCCTAGAGTGGCTCTCCAGTGTGGAGCCCTCGAGGGCAGGCCAGCTTCAGAATTTCCACAGTCTGGTCTTGTGATCTGGTCGGGCAGGGTTATCTCGCTTTGGAACTCCAAAATGTAAGACCAGAATGCAAGAAAAGACCACTGACTCCAATTAAAATCAAATTAAGGCAAGCTTATTATTTCAACCGGCCAGGCTGCCTCTCCCTCCAAAATGGCGGGAACAAGACAGCAACCCAACTTTCCTACAGCCCAGATATGTAGCCCAGAAAGATACACAAAAGGGGGGTTACAGATAAGAGAACTTTGACAAGCATCACACTAATGGTATATTACATTTTTTTTTTTTTGCTGGCCCTAACATCAGAATTTATGGGGACCATTAGAGCCTCAGAGACACGTTGTCTGGCCAGGGAAAGAAAAATATTTATGAGGTATCATTAAAGTTTTAGAGAGCGCTGCTATCTGGTCAGAGATCCAGACATGGGTGAGTTCAAGGCACTGGTAGGCATTCCAAGCAGGTTCAGAATTTGCGTTAATTTATAGTAAAGCCAAAATTATCTTTTCATGGCTTTGTGGCAAGATGGGCCCCAATTTTAATGAAAGATCAGGTTGGATCTATCAACCCTGTCCCTTACTTTTGGAAACTCCCCTACCACCTCCAAGGTTGTGAACTCCTGAGCATTTTGCATTCCTGATAGGTATTCACAGATTTTCTAACTGTTCTCCTCTAATTGTGTCTTACTTGGGGCCGAAGTAATATGAAGGCATTATTCTGGATGAGAGTGGAAAAATTTTGTGTAGCACATATTTGCATACACATTGGATTCATTATCTAATTTTCCATTCGAAATACTGAATCCCTGACACTAACCAATAGCTGACTAGACTCTGACTACTAAACCATTATGATGGAGAAAAATAACCCAAACAGAATAGAAATACAAGCAGTTCAGAGGAGGAATGGTGTACAGTTGGACTGGTCTTTTGGATGATAAAGGGTTGGTGTTATAAATCCAGTAAATTTTTTTGTTTAAATAGTTCTCAATGTGTTTTAAAGTAAACAAATATGTGAATTCCTGTCTCCCTTTCTCTGTAGCCTATTCAGCACATGTAATTTTATATGCACATATAGAATCCTACCTGGTATCACACATACATACTTTTGAGGTTACAGTTACTAGGAAGATACAAATTTTGAGAAGAGATCACTCCTCCAAAACGATTTTGGAACTGAAAATTCAAACTATGGGTGAGCTTCCTAGTTGAAAAACATTATACATAAATCCATGTTTACTAAAATAAATACTTTTGCATGTGTTGATGATATATATTTAATGATGAATTTCGATAGGCATAAATATTGCTACATTTTAATGTCTGTGTATATATATATACACACTCTCCAGATTTTTCAAAATATGAAATATATGTGTCTTACATTAACTCCCTGAATTCATTTATGTTCATGTATGTGGATTTATAATCAACTTTTTACAAGATTATTCTCAGAAATATTCATCCACCTGAAATACATATTTGTTTTCTAGTACTGAAAACTAACTTCAGTTAATGTTGCATACAAATCCTAATATTTCTACAGTAACTGACCCACTTAAACATCATTGCCTGTAGATTTGTATGGGACATAATGTGTATTTTGACGTTCATTTTTTTACAACACTGGTACATTATTATTTCTTCAGTTTATGCACATCATAGGATATATATTTCATCCACAAGTTCACAAATTTATAGGCATTTGTTTCACTTTCAATCACTTACTGCTTCAAAACACATGTATTCCTCCAGGTTTCTTAACTGGTCTTTTCATGAGACTTCTTTCCAAACACATTATATTTGATTTCCATAATCAATTTTGAAACAAAGCCCACACACTCTTCATGATAAACCATAAACCTAATATTAAAATTAGATGTATAACCGGTTGGAATGAATGATTGTTTATCAATATAAGATTTCCTATATATTTTCAGATATTAATTCAATCTATTATTTAAAGTGGAATCAGTTATATTATTTATTCACAATATCGTCTATTCATGCATTATCTCTATATTCATAGACACAGGATACACCTCATTGAACTCCAGTACTAATTAATACATCTTCAACATATTGCTCCCAGAAATGGTGGAAGAAATACCCATGTCACCTGATCTACATATACATTTTATCACAGTAATATTCAGGACACAAAAAACACAAACGTCACACTTATGATTGTACCAAACCTAAACGGAAATTGAACATGGATTACTAAAAACATCCATGTCCAGGTTGCCTAATGTGCTCAAATGAAAATCCTATTGGTGATTACATATTTGTTTTTTCCTAAGATTATATATTCAAACTCAAGCCTGTTGAAAATGTCTAATCCTATTACTCACTTTATACTTTGTCTCATTTCGTAATGTCTCTATTGATATCTGTTTTCCTACATATTTTCCCCAGCTCATTATTGTAACTCATTCTTTACATGTGCTTACATTGACATTCACTTTCTAACCAAAACCCTATTGCTAAAAATATTTTGGTCCGAATCCTATACTCACGCTTTTTTCTAAACCTACTGACTATCTTCTTAATCCTACCTACTGTCCCTTTTTGACTGGATGTTCTCTTCGACATTCAATCATCCAAGAAAAAAGGTCCTATGCCATTTTATATCGATTCAGCTGAGGCATGTGTGCAGAACATAATGCAAAACTAAGTCTCCCAATCAAGGGCCCAATGCCCTTCTGAGCTTCAAATCTTACCAGGATTCCTGTTTTCATACTTATATTTCACCTATATATTCTTGTAAATATCGCAGGTTTCCAATACCATTAATCATCCCGCAGAATTATTCCTAACACAAATCGAACATGTTTTTAACCCTAACCATACACTGTTCCCTCAATCTAACATTGCAGAAGAGCAGGGAAAGTGTTGGTCTTACAATACAGGAATGTAGGGGATCTTCCACCTGCTGAGAACCTCAAAGATACATGCAGAAATAATCCCTGGAGAAGATGTATGCAGCTATGAAGGACTTTTGAAAGTGAAAGTCATCTTCCATAGCAAACAACCTGGTCAGGATACAGGTTTGTGTCTGAATCAGCCTCTCTCTTTTTAATGTAGAGAAGATGGACCAAACCAGGCCTTTGTGGAGAGCTCTTCCCAGGTGCCTATGGTTTATATACCATTCTAACTTGTGAAAGTGTCACATGAAGTAGGGGCAGCCTCCATCTCAAGGGACCATAAGAAGAAACTGTTAGCACAAAGTGGTTGCCAAGTCAGTGACCTCATTCATTTCAGGAGGAAGTGACCTCACCTCACTTCCTTGTTTTTGGAAGTCTCTGAACTTGGAATCCAGGAAGGCAGGCACCCAGATCCAGTCCCAGTCCCACTCCCAGTGGTCTCACATGTTTGGACTTACCAAGGTGAGAATCGGTCTTTCTTGGTGCCTACTAATGTGAAGATGACCAAATGCCAGAAGAGCTCAGAAGAGGGGCCTTTCCTGAGAAACCCAGTAATGGCTCACTGCTGGCTCCTGTCAGCTTCACACAGTTGGCCAAGGATACTAGATCTGAGACAAGATAGTCCAATTCCGTGAAACATAGAATGGCCCTCCAGTCAGAGAACACTCTGTATAGTCACAGACCTCCTTGGGGGAAGGAGGTGCCTTTCTGGGTGTGGGTGTGTGTTTGTGGTTTTGTCTCATGTTCTGAGAATAGGTAGGAAAGGCAGTTTGTTTGGTTTGGTGTGAACTGTTTCTGGTAAGTCATTTGACAAGGCGATTGTTTCTATTTCTGTGTATCCCACTGTGTCTGTGGTTGTAGAAATTAGAAAAGAGAATGCATCAATGGATGTTTCCTGTCTAGGAGAAAGCTTCCCAGGATTCATCTTGCCCCAGATATGTACAACCTCCAAGATCTTTGACAAGGCCATGTACTGGACAGCTGAATGGAATGGGAGCATCTCAGAAAACTCAGATATCAGTGTTACCAGGAAAGTCTCAGTGGAGAAACCCTGCAATGGGCCTTTTGCTTGCCTATTGTTATGTTGGCCTGAATGTCAGGAAGGTCTTTGCCTCAGGCCACCCCTTTGTGAAGCCTGAAGAAAACAGTTTTCAAATGGAAATGAGTGGACATCACCTGTGATTCTTTCCTTAATTGCTTTGGAAAGGGATGTGTCTGAATCAGCATTTTGGCCCTGTGTAAGGCTGTGGCTTAGATTCTCAGCACGTGATGGATCTAAAGAAAGATCCCTTGTGTGCATCCAAAACCAACATCTCCAAAAGAGCACTCATTGTGGATGAAGTCTAACCAACTCCACTAACCAACTCACAGTTATAGTAAATAACTTTTGAAGTTGAAGGGACCCCAGTAAACTTTGAAGTAGATACAGGGGCATTATACTCAGCCTTTAAGGCCCCATTGGGCCCTCTATCAAATAAAAGGTCTCTAGTTCAAGGGGCTAATGGCAGTAAATATCGGGCTTGGACAACTAAGGGGTACATGGACCTGTGGAAAGGAAAAATCCATCACTCCTTCCTAGTAATCCCAGAGTTCCCGGCCCCATTGATGGGTGGAGATCTGCTCACCAAACTCTGGGCCATAATGACTTTTAACCCTGAAGGCCCCCAAGTGGAATTTCTAAATCCTTCAGTAAAAACTCCTATAGTCATGGCTTTAACAATGTCAGTAGAAAATGTACATCAACTCACTCACCTTGGTTCAAAGAAATTGCAGGCATTCCTGAAAGATCAAGAACAGAGTTTTCTACTAACCGACTCACAGCGAAAGGAAATAACTGAATGGGTATCAAAAGCGTCTCAGGTCCATCAATTGGTTAATGCTTACCCTTTTAAGCTTCCTGCAGGAAAACACCTTCGAAGAACCAGACCAGAAAAATTTTCAGAAGTGAACTTTACTGAAATTAAGCCAGCAAGGTATGGACTTAAATATCTCCTAGTCTTTGTAGATACATTTTCAGGATGGATTGAAACCTTCCCCCCCCCCCCAAAAAAAAAAAAAAAAAAAAAAAAAAAAAAAAACAATGGCTCAAATCGTGGTCAAGATGATACTGAAGGATATTTTTCCAAGATACGGCCTGCCTAAGGTAATAGGGTCTGACAATGCACTGGTGTTCATGGCCCAGGTAAGTCATGGGTTAACCTGTACCCTGGTGATTAATTGGTAGTTACATTTTGCTTATAGATCCCAGAGCTCAGGACAGGTAGAAAAAATAAATAGAACCATTAAAGAGACCTTAATGAAATTAAGCTTAGAAACCAGCTAAAAGTTTGGACTATACTCCTGCCTTATGCACTGTATCATCTAAAAAATACTCCCTCTGTTTCTTTGTGTAACCTCTCCCCCTGTGAAATTCTCTATGTTGCCCCTCCTCCAGTAAGGGACCTAACCCCAACTCTAAGACCTAAGGATCCCTTCCACACCCCCTTGCTTGACACACTTAAAGCTCTTGAAAGAACTCAGCGATACCTGTTAAAACAGCTGGCCACGGCCTACCAACCTGGGGACAAGGAGACTCCACATCAATATCAAGTAAGAGACTTCATCTACATAAGATGACATCAGGTGTCATCCCTGGAACCCCGCTGGAAAGGAAATACCACGTGCTACTTATAACACCTACAGCAGTAAATGTAGACGGAATCCTTTCCTGTATCCATGCCTTCCATCTCAAGCCTGCGCCCTGTCCAGACTCTGGCTGGAAACTGGAAATGACTGGTAACCCTTTCAAATTGTGTATTTGGCATGTGTATAAGGCTATAGACTCTCCCCTTGGCCACCACTAGTCCTAACCCTCATCAGCGAATTCAGCAGCAATGGCTGATCACAAATCCTCATAGACCAGAAGAATGGTCTATCTCGCTTACAGCCCACATAGGGACCTGTTGGTCATCTCAACATTTGTCAGCTGCCTATAGGTTTTTCCTATTGGGATATCCCTGATAAAGCAGATCCCACTAAAATTTCATTAAATCCCTTTCGTATCATAGATAATGAAAACAAATATTATGGATGTAGGGATACGTGAGCCAGATGCAGGTTGGCTAGCCTAGATTACTATGTTTGCCTGGAAGACTATCAAAGCCACAAACAGCCACGGCTGTGTGGGGGGAAAGCCGACTTCTTCTGTAAGTCATGGGGATGTTAGCATACAGGGACTGCCTGGTGGAACCCAAACTGCTCATCAAATTCAATACACAGAATTGGCCATATTACCAATTAGACAACCAAAACCTGTGACCCCCAGAGGGGTCTCCAGATCCTCACATTCTGCATGACCTTTTTAACTTCTGCAAGTGCTCAAAAGGGTTAAAGGAGATTCCCCTATGTGGAGGTTTTTTCCCTCCTTTGCTCACATCCTGAACTATACTTCTCCAATAGTTCCTCAAACTCAACCTTCTGCTCCAGACTCTCTGCTGGCACTCCCACCTCAGCAACCTGATTTCTCCCCTCCAATTACTAGATCAAAAATCAAAACCTCTGCCGGTTCTCAGACAATTGCCCCCTTGCTGAGGTATCCGGTACTGAGGTACCCCTCCACACACTCACTCCTCTCTTCTCCTGTCAGTGCCCGCACTGCGTCCCATAAGGTCCTCTTACCAGCTAACCCAAAGCTCAAACCAGCTGAGGAGATCCCTCAGACCCCTATCCAGGATGTAATTAAAATGGCCTTTAAAGTTGCTTTGTCATCACTGTAAACAGGTGACTAAGAATTTAAAATACCTCACATGCTTTTTGGGATACTCACTCCCGTCGTCCCCTCTGCTCTACCTGTTCTACTGCTCAAGTTTTTGTTGCTAGGAAAATCCCAAACCCCTTTTCCAATATTCTTTTACATTTCTACTTCCTCATTCTCAGATCCATGAAACTGCTCTCAGCCTTGCCTTCCACGTCTTCCCCCTCTCTACCAGGCCCACAGAAAAGTCTTAAATGACCTTCTCCAGAAGTCTTCACCATGGCTGACTTTAGGACTTTCAGCAAAAGAGTTCCTTTAAAAGAGTTCACTGTAGATAAACTTCTTCTTTTCGTGTTGCCCTGGTCTACTTGGCAACTGGCGAAAAAAAATCAGCACTCCTGAGCTAGACACACCCATACTAGTTTTTCACAAAATATGTGAACAAGGCCTCTGGCCTTGAGTGGGGGCTTCACAGAGATGGCTACATTTCTAAGATAAAGAAGTTACCAACTAGGCTCCATGGTAACAGCTGGCAGGGCGAAAAAAAAGAGAAAAAAATCTCTCCCCCTTTCAGGTGTCCTTGAAAAGTTAACTTGCCCAGAACAGAGGATAAAATAAAAGATAGAAAAACAGCTTTTTGTGAACTTCTGCCGACTTTGAACTTCTGAGCCCCTTCCCTTACATGTTGGGTACAAATTATGAAACTACCTAAACTTGGGGTTCAGGGGATTAATTGATTACAACAGAAGCAATGCCCTCTAAATCCGTTTGCAACCAAATAGGACTTTTTCCCTGTCTTCAGTGCTATCTTAGGTGCTTTGCCTCGTCCGTCCCTATAACAGAAAGATTCTATATACTTAAACATTGTTTATGTTTTCATGAAATAGTCAACAGATGTGATTAATTATGTAATGGTGCAGATGTTTCCCAGAGTGCTCTATGATGACGCAGGTCCATTTAAAGATCAAATAGGAGGGCATGCAACTCAGTTCCGCTGGGAACCTGTATCTCTCACTTTAGCCATCCTATTAGGAATAGGAGTTGCTGCATGAGTGGGCACAGGAATCAATGCCCTAGTCCAAAGGACACAACCAATGCCCTAATTAGAAGCAGCAATAGACCAAAACTTAAAGATAATAAAACCTCCATCACAGCTTTACAGGAATGTTTAACCTCTGTCTATGAATCTGTTTTACAGAACAGGCGAGCGATAAAACCTCCTCTTCATGAGAGAAGGGGGAATTTGTAGTGCATTGAGGGAAGAATGTTGTTTTTGTGCCGGCCACACTGGAGTTGAAAAGAATCTATGAGTAAATAAAGAAAACGCATTGAAGAGCGTCAACGAGAAAGAGAGGCGCAAAAAGGGTGGTTTGAGTCTTGGTTCACACAGTCCGTCTGGTTAACTATGCTTTCATCAGCCCTGGCTGGTCCATTAATAATCCTCATATTATTGCGAACTGTAGGACCCTGTTGGCTAAACCATGGAGTTTCCTTTCTCCAAGCTCAAATTGGACAAGTTAAACTTATGGTAATCAGACAACAATATACCACACTAGAAGACATAAAATGTAACACCCATCAGTGATGACTTTTATGATTAAAAGTAACCAGAAGAAGAAGTGGGGAATGAAAGGTTAATGAAATAGGTACTTGTCACTTCCTGTTTTTCTGTACACTTAACAAAACACTGTTGAAATCTTGAGAACTGTTTGCTAATCTTGTTCCCAGAATGTGCTGTCCCCAACTGCCAAACTGCAGAATGTGCTCAGTCACGCAGTTGAAAGCAAACGGCCTACTCGCCCTGACCCATCAATAAACTTCCATCCCTGCCTTCTCCAAGAAAAGTACATAAGCTCTGCTTAAGCTGTTTTCAGGGCTCTCTGCTCTATTCAACTGAGCTCTGAGCCCCAGCATGCTGGACCCACAATGAACCCTTTGTAGTTGCATGAGACAGTCTCTTGGTCATCTCTTCCTCCTATACTCGCCTGACCATTACAATATTTCACCTCTATATTCTTAAAAATATCTCAGGTTCCCAACACCATTATTCATCCAGCAGAATGATTCCTAACACAAATCAAACATGTTATTAATCCTAACCATACCATCTACCCTCAATCTAACTTTACAGAAGAGCAGGCACAGAGTTGGTCTTATAATACAGGAATACAGGGGATCTTTCACCTCCTGAGAAATTCAAAGGTCTATGCAGAAATGATCCCTGGAGAAGATGTAGGCACCTATGAAGGACCTGAGAGAGCAGAAGTCATCTTCCATGGCAAACAACCTGGTCAGGATGAAGGGTTGTGTCTGAATCAGCCTCTCTCTTCTTAATGTAGAGAAGATGGACCAAACCAGGCCTGTGTGGAGAGTTGCTTCCTGGTGCCTATGGTTGATATACTATTCTAACTTGTGAAACTGTCACAGGTAGTAGGAGCAGCCTGCATCTGAAGGGACCCTTGGAAGCAACTGTTAGGACAAAGTGGTTGCCAAGGCAGTGACCTCATTCAGTTCCTGAAGGAAGTGACCTCACCTCACTTCCTTGTTGATGGAACTCTCTGAACTTGGGATCCAGGAAGCCAGGCACACAGAGCCAGTCCCAGTCCCAGTCCCAGTGTTCTCACTTGTTTGGATGTACCAAGGACAGAATCAGTCTTTCTTGGTACCTACTGATGTGAGGAAGGCCAAATGCCAAGAGAGTTCTGAAGACGGGCCTTTCCTGGGAAAAAAGGTAGTTGCTCACAGCTTGCTCTTGACAACTTCACAGAGTTGGATAAGAAGAGGAGATCTGAGACAGGACATGCCATTTTGAGGGAACATAATATGGCCCACCAGTCAGAGGACACTCCAGATAGTCTCAGAATTACTTGGGGTAAGGAGGTGCCTCTGTGGGTGTGGTTGTAGGTTTGTGATTTTCCCTTGTTCTGAAAATAGGTAGGAAAAGTGGTTTGTTTGGATTTATTGAATATTTTCTAGAAAGTCCCTTGACAAGGCGAGTGTTTCTGTGTCTGTGTATCCCACTGTGTCCATAGTTGTAGACATTAGAAAAGAGAATGCATAAATGGATGTGTCCTGTCTAGTAGAAAGCTTCACAGCATTCATTTTGCCCAATTTATGAATGGACTGCGGCTTGCCTGATCGATGGGCTACACCTGATATCTTCCTAAGTTCCTGTTTTCTTCCTGAATTCTGGAGACTCACCAGAATAGGCTCATGGTTTTTTGTCCAAGTTATGTACCATCTCCAAGTTCTTTGACATGGCCATGTACTGGATAGCTGAAGGGAATGGCGAGCATCTCAGAAAACTCAGAAATCACTGGGACCAGGAAAGTCTCAGTGGAGAAACCCTGCTTTGGGCCTTATGCTTACCTATTGTTCTGTTGCCCTGAATTTCAGGAAGGCCTTTGCCTCAGGCCACACCTTTTTGAAGCCTGAAAAGAAGAGTTTTGCAATGGAAATAAATGGGCATTACCTGTGGCTCTTTGCTTAATTTCTTTGAAAAGAATGTGTCTTATTCAGACTCTTGAGCCTGTGTGAGGTGGTGGCTTAGAGTCTCAGCACATGATGGATCTAAAGAAAGATTCCATGTGTACATCCAAAACCAAAATGGCCAAAGAGCAGTCCTTGTGGATGAAGTCTCTCACCTTGCTCTGTAACTTTCTTGACCTCCATCAAGTGAGAATAGGGATTCTTTGGGTCAAATAAGTTCCTCAAACCCTGCAGAGGCTAGCCCATAGGTGCTTAGATTTTCTCATGACTCCAATTCACATAAAGAATCTAAAACCCACAGTCAGTAGGCCTCAAATTTGAGAAGCAGAGCAGTATTAATGGCAGGCCTTTTTGATCATTCCTGGTTCACAGGAAGGGTGTACAGGCCACCCTGACTTTAGGCAAATGAGATGCAAGGGAGATTTTTTGGACACTGTCTTGGGGTGAACACCTCATGGAAACCTCCAGCCAGAAGTTATGATGAGTGTCTAAATGGAAGAAGATGAGGTCATGTGGGATTGTTTTGGTTTGAATCGTGGTCATTTGTGTGGCGGTTGGAAGAGACGACTGGGTCCACCTTGGCTTGAACTCTGGTGTGATTACCCTAAGAGACTGCATCCTGGAACTGACGTCATCAAAGTATTTCCATGAATTGTGTTGGAATTTTAGGAGGCCACGCATGAGATTTGCCCTTGGAAACTGAGATCTAGGCCCAGGGTTGCTTTCCGCAGAGCACTGGGAATCTCAGCCAAGATATCACATGATTTTATTCTGAACGACTTGGCAGCCATAGTTGAGAGTCAAAACACACATGGACCTCACGTTGTAGACCTCAATGCACCTTGCTTCATGTGACCTTTTGGCTACTCTTTGGGAAGACTTGCCTCTGAGACTTCTCCAAAGCTTTTATGGAAATGAGCATCCTCAACATTTAATTGTTCCTGAATGAATTGAAACCCACATTGCCTCCAACTTCATGCTTGAAAAATGGCTCGATAAATACCATGAAATTTTTTTTTAAATTTTCATGAACAGGTGGCACTGGAGGACCTTTGGATATCCTGTTGATGATTATGAGTATACCAGACAGTGCCTTGATTGACTGGGTTTCAAGAAAATGGTGTAGAACAGAGATGCCAGTAAGTTGGAGTCTGCTGACTAGTGGGCTAATAGCCGTGGTGGGCGGGTGTGTGATGGAATATCTGTGGTGGGGCCATGTGGATCTGCCATTGGCTTCCAAATGGCTTGTGGCTGACATGGTGCAGCCAACAGACCCTTGCAAGTAAAGGGACCTTGTTATATGGAGAGGTTTCAGGGGAATGTTCAGAATCAGGTTGCTATGGTCAAGGGGCAAGCTATGAGGGATAGAACCTTGGTTGGTGCATTCTCCTACAGACCCTGACCCACCACATATGACAGAACTCCCTTCAGCACTGTTTTTCAGTTGAATTCCTTGTATTTCGTGAAGCAAATACTAAACACCCAGTGCAGCAGCAATAAACACCACAAAATGTGGAGGATGACCCAATGACTTCACAGTCCACAAGGGGAGACACTTAGCCCCCAGTGGCCCCAGTTTACCGACTAGGATTGAATTCAGCACTGCTACAGCACGTTCATTGGAAAATATTAAACCATGTCCTCCAGGTAACATAGATGCAGACCCAGCTGTAATGGTCTCACTACAAGGAAGGTAAAGCTCCTGACAACAACATATATTTCAAGTGCTCAAACTCAGAGGCAGTTTCTCAAGAAGTCTTTATGCCAGCACAGCTCCATGTTTGTGGAGTGTTTACCCTGTCCCTTACTTTTGGAAACTACTCTACCACCTCCCAGGTTGTAAACTTTTGAGCATATTCCATTCCAGATATTTATTCCCAGATTTTCTAACTCTTGACTTTTAATGATGTATTACTTGGGACGAGGGTAATGTCAAGGCATTGTTCTGGATGAGAGTGGGAAAATTTTTGTGTAGCATATATTTGCATACACATTTGGTCCATTTTCCAATTTTCCATTCGAAATACTGAATACCGAACACTGACACCTAATCTACTAGACTCTGACTACTAATCCTAATAAGATGGAGAAAAACAACCCAAACAGAATAGAATTACAAGCATTTCAGAGGAGGCATGGTGTATAGTTGGACTTGCATTTTGCATTATATAAGGTAGGAGTTATACATCTAGTCAATTTTGTGTTGAAATAGTTCCCCATGTGTTTTTCTTTCGATTATTTTATTTTATTTTATTTTATTTTATTTTATTAGTTGGTTGTTCAAAACATAACAAAGCTCTTGACATATCGTATTTTATACATTAGATTCAAGTGGGTTATGAACTTCCATTTTTACCCCAAATATGGATTGCAGAATCACATCGGTTACACATCCACATTTTACATAATGCCCTATTAGTAACTTGTATTCTGGTACCTTTCCTATCCTCTACTATCCCTGCTCCCCTCCACTCCCATCTTCTCTCTCTACCAAATCTACTGTAATTCATTTCTCTCTTTGTTTATTTTCCAATTCCCCTCACAACCTCTTATATGTAATTTTGTGTAACAATGAGGGTCTCCCTCCATTACCATGAAATTTACCTTTTCTCTACCTCCCCCCCCAACTCACGTCTCTGTTTAATGTTAATCTTTTCTTCCTGCTCTTCCTCCCTGCTCTGTTCTTAGTTGCTCTCATTATATCAAATAAGACATTTGGTATTTGTTTTCTACGATTGGCTAGCTTCACTAAGCATTATCTGCTCTAGTGCCATCCATTTCCCTGCAAATTCCATTTTTTTTGTCATTTTTTAGTGCTGCATATTACTCCATGGTGTATAAATGCCACATTTTTTTAATCCATTCATCTATTGTAGGGCATCTGGGTTGGTTCCACAGTCTAGCAATTGTGAATTGTGCTGCTATGAACATCGATGTGGCAGTATCACTGTAATACGCTCTTTTAAGATTCAGGGAATAGTCCGAGAAGGGCAATAGCTTGGTCAAATGGTGGTTCCATTCCCAGCTTTCCCAGGATTCTCCATACTGCTTTCCAAATTGGCCGCACCAGTTTGCAGTCCCACCAGCAATGTACAAGAGTACCCTTTTTCCCACATCCTCAGCAGCACTTGTTGTTGTTTGACTTCCTAAAGGCTGTCAATCTTACTGGAGTGAGATGGTATCTTAGGGTGGTTTTGATTTGCATTTCTCTGACTGCTAGAGATGGTGAGCATTTTTTCATGTACTTATTGATTGATTGTATGTCCTCCTTTGAGAAGTGTCTTTTCAGGTCCTTGGCCCATTTGTTGATTGGGTTATTTGTTATCTTATTGTCTAATTGTTTGAGTTTTTTGTATACTCTGGATATTAGGGCTCTATCTGAAGTGTGATGAGTAAAAATTTGTTCCCATGATGTAGGCTTCCTATTTACCTCTCTTATTGTTTCTTTTGCTGAGAAAAAACTTTTTAATTTAAGTAAGTCCCATTTGTTGATTCTTGTTATTAACTCTTGTGCTATGGGTGTCCTATTAAGGAATTTGGAGCCCGACCCCACAATATGTAGACCAGAGCCAACTTTTTCTTCTAACACATGCAGAGTCTCTGATTTGATATCTAGCTCCATGATCCACTTTGAGTTAACTCTCTTGTGCATGGCGAGAGGAGGGGATTAAGTTCCATTTTGTTGCATATGGATTTTCAGTTTACCCAACACCATTTGTTGAAGATGCTATCCTTCCTCCATTGCATGCTTTTAGCTCCTTTATCAAATATAACATAGTTGTAGCTTTGTGGATTAGTCTCTTGTGTCCTGTATACCGTACCACTGGTCTACCCGCCTGTTTTGGTACCAGTACCATGCTGTTTTTGTTACTATTGCTCTGTAATATAGTTTGAAATCTGGTATCACTATACCGCCTGATTCACACTTCCTGCTTAGAATTGCTTTTGTATTTCTGGGTCTTATATTTTTCCATATGAATTTCATGATTGCTTTCTCTATTTCTACAAGAAATGCCATTGGGATTTTGATTGGCATTGCATTAAACCTATAGATAACTTTTGGTAATATCGCCATTTTGATGATGTTAGTTCTGCCTATCCATGAACAGGGTATATTTTTCCATCTTCTATTATCTTCTTCTACTTCTTTTTTTAGGGTTATATTGATTTATTGTATAAATCTTTCACCTCTTTTGTTAGGTTGATTCCCATGTATTTAATTTTTTTGAGGATGTTTTGAATGAACTGCTTTTCCTCATTTCCGTTTCAGAAGATTTGTTGCTGATATACAGAAAGGCCTTCGATTTATGCGTGTTGATTTTAGATCCTGCTACTTTGCTGAATTCATTTATTAGTTCTAGTAGTTTTTTTTGTAGACCCTTTTGGGTCTTCTATGATTCTATAGAATCATGTCACCAGCACATAGTGATAATTTACGTTCTTCTTTTCCTATTTTTATGGCTTTGATTTCTTTCGTCTAATTTCTCTGGCCAGTGTTTTGAGAACTATATTGAATTGAAGTGTGGATAGAGGGCATCCTTGTCTTGTTCCAGATTTTAGAGTGAATGCCTTCAATTTTTCTCCATTCAGAATGATCCTAGCCTGAGGCTTAGCATAGATAGTTTTTACAATGTCGAGGTAAGTTCCTGTTATCCCTAGTTTTTCTAATGTTTTGAACATAAAGGGATGCTGTACTTTGTCAACTGCTCTTTCTGCATCTATCAAGATGATCATATGGTTCTTATCTTTAATTCAATTGATGTGGTGAATAATATTTATTGATTTCCATATATTAAAACATCCTTGCATCCCAGGGATGAATCCTACTTGATCGTGGTGCACAATTATTTTTTATGTGCCTTTCAATACGATTCTCCAGAATTTTACTGAGGATTCTTGCATCTAGCTTCATCAGAGATATTGGTCTGTACTTTTCTTTCTTTGAGGTGTCTTTGTCTTGTTTCAGAATAAGGGTGATGTTGGCCTCATAGAATGAATTTGGCAGAGCTCCCTCTTTATCTGTTTCTCGAAATAACTTGAAAAGTATTGGTATTAATTCTTCTTTAAAGGTTTTGTAAAATTCTTCTGTATACCCATCTGGTCCTGGGCTTTTCTTGGTTGGTAGTCTTTTGATTGCTTCCTCTTAATCATCCATTGATATTGGTATGTTTAAATTGTGTGTATCCTCCTGACTCAGTCTGGGCAAATCATGTAACTTAAGAAATTTACCGATGTCTTCATATTTTCTATTTTATTGGAATATAGGTTTTCAAAATAATTTCTAATTGTCTTCTGTATTTCTGTAGCATCTGTTGTGATATTGCCTTTTTCATCCTGTATGTTTGTAATTTGAGTTCTCTCTCTTCTTCTCTTCATTAGCATGGCTAAGAGTCTGTTGATCTTATTTATTTTTTCGAAGAACCAACTTTTATTTTTGTTAGTTTTTTCAATAGTTTCTTTTGTTTCAATTTCATTGGTTTCCACTCTGATTTTAATTATTTCTTGCCTTCTGCTACATTTGCTGTTGTTTTGCTCTTCCTTTTCTAGGGCTTTTAGATGAAGTGTGAGCTCATTTATTTGTTGGTTTTTGCTTTTTTTGATGAATGACCTCCAGGTGATGAATTTCCCTCTTAAAATTGCTTTCATTGTGTCCCATAGATTCCGATATGTTGTGTCTGTATTTTCATTTATCTCTAAGAATTTTTTGATTCCCTCCTTTATGTCTTCTGTAACCCATGGATTATTCAGTAACATATTGTTTATTTTCCTAGTGATGTAGGATTTTTTCTTCCTTCTTTTATCATTGATTTACAGTTTCATTCCATTATGATCAGATAAAATGCATGGTATTATCTCCACCTCTTTATATTTACTGAGTGTTGCCCTATTGCATAATATATGCTCTATTTTTGAGAGGGATCCATGTGCTGCTGAAAAAAAAGTATATCCACTTGATGATGGTTGATATATTCTATATATGTCAGTTAAGTCTAGGATATTGATTGTGATATTGAGTTCTATATTTTCTTTATTCAACTTTTGTTTGGAGGATCTGTCTAATGGTGAGAGAGGTGTGTTGAAGTCACCCATAATTATTAGGTTGTGGTCTATTTGATTCTTGAACTTGAGAAGAATTTGTTTTATGAACATTGCAACACCATTATTTGGTGCATAAATATTGAAAATTGTTATGTCTTGTTGGTGAATGGTTTCTTTTAACAGAATATAATGTCCTTCTTATCCCTTTTGATTAACTTAGTCTTGACTTCGATTTTATTCTATATGAGGATGGCCACCCCTGCTTGCTTACGAGGACCGTGTGCATGGTATAAATTTTCCCAACTTTTCACTTTCAGCCTGTGTATGTCTTTTCCATTCAGATGTGTCTCCTGGAGGCCATATATTGTTGGATTTGTTTTATTAATCCAAGTTACCAGCCTATGTTGCTTTATTGGAGATTTTAAGCCATAAACGTTTAGAGCTACTATTGATGTATGGTTTGTACTTCCAGCCATGTTTAATTATTTATCTTTGTTTTTAATTTACTTTGTTTCTCCATGATTAGCTTTCCCCCTGCACTCTGTCATTACCCAGTCACTTCCCACTGATGGTTTTGGTTGTTGATTTTCATTTCTTCCTCATGTAGTGTTTTTCTCAAGATGCTTTGCAATGCTGGTTTTCTGGCTGCAAATTCTTTTAGCTTTTGTTAATCATGAAAGATTTTTATTTCATTTTCGTACCTGAAGGTTAATTTTGCTGGATCCAGAATTCTTGGTTGGCATCCATTGTCTTTCAGTGTTTAAAATACGTTGTTCCAAGATCTTCTCGCTTTCATCAACTGTGATGAAACATCCTTTGTTAACCTTATTGATTTACCCCTGAATGTAGTCTGCCTCCTTTTTCTTGTAGCTTTTAATATTTTCTATTTGTTCTGTATATTAGATATGTTTATAACAAATGTCTTGGTGTTGGTCTACTGTGATTTTTTGTGCTCAGTGTCCTCTATGAATCTACAATTTGTATATCCGTTTCTTTTTTTATTTCTGGAAAGTTTTCTGTAATTATTTCATTCAGTAGGTTACTCATTCCCGTGGTTTGAATCTGTGGACCTTCCTCTATCCAGATGACTCATAAATTTGGTTTTTATATGTTATCCCATATCTCTTGGATGATTTTCTCGTGATTTTTTACCAGCCTTTCTGAGTTGGCTAGACTCTTTTCAAGATGATATATTTTGTCTTCATTATGTGACATTCTGTCTTCTACTTGCTCCACTCTTTTAGTAATTCTCTCAATTGAGTTTTTAATTTGGTTTTTCGTTTCCTTCATTTCTAGAATTATTGTATGATTTTTTTTATTATCTCTATCTCCGTATAAAGATGCTTAACTTCTTTTTTTTAATCTGTTCATGTAATTCATTTTCAATGTGTTCTTTCACTGTTTGGATTTGCTGTCTCATATCTTCTTTAAGGTTCCATTCCATCTGTCTAAGGTATTCCTTGAGTTCTTTATATGATCATTTTTCTGATGACTCTAGGTCCTCCTGAGTATTTAGGCTGTCCTTCATTGTTTGTACTCTTTTTCTTTCTTGCTTTCTTATGCTGCTCATGTTACTTCTTGTTCTGTTTGAGTGCTGAGTTACTGATTAGTCTTATAAATTTATTTCATGCTTGGGAGGAAAGATATTAGAAGGGAAGGGAAGAAGTCAATAAGAGAATGAGAGTAGGCAGGTAGAATTCAAGGAAGGGGGAAAAAGAAAATTGAAAAGAAATGAAAAGACAAAAGAAAAAAACAGAAAATAAAGAATGAAAGAAAAATTAAAAAAATAATAATGATAATAAAAAAATGAAAATTACAATTTAATAATAATAATAATAATTAATAATAAAATAAAGAAATTTAAAAACTTAAAAACATTAAAAAAGTTAAAGAAAAACAACAACAACAAGAATGAAAATGAAAGAAAAAGAAAAAAAAAACAAAAAAACCCCAAATTTAAAAAATAAATAAATAATGATAATAATAAATGCAGTCATAGAGTTTGATTAACTTCTCTTCCAATAGGTGGTGCTGTGCCCACTGGGCCGAGGTTCTCCTCTCAGTAGGTGGGAACCAATCACTATGCAGCTGCTCTTCCTTCCAGACTGGGCGGGTGTCCAATCCTGACACCCTAGGGCCTTCTCTTGTGTTTCCTCAAGCCATGCCCTGCTCACCTGCGACGCTCACCACAATACTGGCAACACGCCAGGTCTGCTGCTCCTGGGAGACCTGTTTTTATGAATACCTGGGCACACTCTCCCGGTTTGCTTCCCTCAGACCCTAAGTTTGTAGAGCTTGGGGCTGAGATCCCCAAGCGAATTTGTTTGCCCTCCGGGAGCCACGCCCCAGTAGCTGGTGCAAGAGACCTCAGTTGTCAGCACTGGTGGGAGCGGTAGCCTGGAGTTCTGTGCCACAAGTCCCGCGCCACTCCTGATTTTCTCGGTCTGGCTATCGCGCTCATGGTAGAGCTGAGAGGGACCCGTACGGGAGAGCTGGGAGGGGCCCTTAAGGATTCCCTGCTGTGTGGAGAGAGATGGCTAGGGAATTACAAACCTGTCGCGCTGGTTTCAATGAAGTTATCTCCTCCATCCTTGACGTCAGTTCTATGCCATGGTGGTATCCCATGCAAATGGTGATCATTCGTTCCCTTTGCCGGGTGACCGATGAAACTGGTGGGTCCTGACTGTCTCTCCCATGCCCCGTTTCAATCCTTTGGCCACTGCCTATGAAGGCTAGGTTGGCTTCTACCTCTGTAAGTTCAGAAGGGCAGACCAGTTATTTCAGCTGGATCGTTAGTGTTGAGTCACGAAACGCAGGCAAACCAGAGGTTGAATGCAACAGATCCAGGCTCGGTGTGTGTTGTGCGTGGCCCAGACTGTTCACCCCAGATTCATGTCAGTGCATCATTGCCTAGTGATCCTGAGCAAACAGTATTTAGACAGTTTATGACTCCCTATTCCAGCGCAGCTGAAGAGGTCAGAGACTTGATCTCTCCATACCCGCCGCCATTTTGGATATCTCTCCATGTGTTTTAAAGTTAACAAATATGTGAATTCCTATCTCCCTTTCTCTGTAGCCTATTCAGCAGATGTGTTTTGATATGCACATATAGAATCCTAACTTGTATCACATGTACATTCTTGTGAGGTGGCTGACTTGGCAGACACAAATTGTGAGAAGAGATCACTATCCTAAACACTGCTGGAACTAAAAATTCAACCAATGGGTGAGCTTCCTAGTTGAACAACATTATACACAAATCCATGTTCAGTAAATTGAATATTTTTGGATCTGTGGATGATATATATATCTCGATCAATTACGATTGGCATATCTATTGCTACTTTTGAATGTCTGTGTGTGTGTTTTGTTATATATATATATATATATATATATATATATATATATATATATATATATATATATATACAATCTCCATATTTTTAAAATATGAAATATATGTGTCTTATATACACTCCCTAAATTCATTCATGTTCACGTATGTGGATTTATAATCAACTTATCACAATATTATTCTCAGAATTATTCATCCACCTGAAATACATATTTGTTTTCTAGTACTGAAAACTAACTTCAGTGAATGGTACATACATATCCTAATATTTCTAGAGTTACTGTCCCAGTTTAACATGAAGGCAAGTAGATTCCTATGGTACATGATTTGTATTTTTACGTTCATTTTTATTCAAAACTGGTACATTACTATTTCTTAAGTTTATGCACATCATAGGATATATATTTTATCCACAAGTTCGCAAATTTATACGAATTTGTTTCACTTTCAATCACTTCCTGCTTCAGGACACATGTATTCTTCCATCTTTCTTGACTGGTCTCTTCCAGAGACCTCTTTCAAAACACATTATTTTCGATTTCCATAATCACTTTTGAAGCAAAACTCACATCCCCTTCATGATAAATTATAACTCTGATATTTCCAATGGATGTATAACTGGTTGGAATGAATGATTGTATACCAATATCAGATTTCTTATATATTTTCAGATATCAATTCAATCCATTATTTAGAGTAAAACCAGTTATATTATTTATTCACAGTATGGTCTATGCATGCTTTTTCTTTATATTCATAGACACAGTGTACACCTCTTTGTACCCCCAATACTAATTTATATGTCTTCAAAATATTGCTCCCAGAAATGGTGGAAGAAATACGCATGTCACCTGATCTACATATACATTTTATCACAGAAATATTCTGGACACAAAATGCAAAGATCACACTTATGATTGTACCAAAGCCTAAATGGAAAGTAAATATGGATTACTAAAATCATCCATGTCCAAGTTGCCTAATGCTCTCAAATGTCAATCCTATTGGTGACTACATATTTGTTTCCTTTTAAGATTATATATTCAAACTCAACCCGATTGAAAATGTTTAATCCTATCCCTCACTTTATACATTGCCTGATTTCATAATGTCTCTATTGCCATCTGCTTTCTTACATATTTTCCACAGTTCACCACTGTGACTGAACCTTCACATGTGCTGACATTTGCTTTCACACTCTAATTGATAACTTATTGCTGAAGAACTTTTTTTCCAAATCCTATACTCACTCTTCTTCCTAAACCTACTGACTATCTTCCTAATCCTACTGACTATCCCTTTTTGACTGGATATTCTCTTCTACATTCAATCATCCAACGTACAAGGTCTTATGCCATTGTATATCGATTTATCTGAGACATCTGTGAGAACGTAATTCAATGGTAAGTATCCCAATCAAGGGCCCAATGATTTTCTGAGCTTCAAATCTTACTTAGATTTATTTTTTCATACATGTATTTCACCTCTATATTCTTATAAATATCGCATGTTCCCAATACCATTAATCATCCAGCAGAATGATTCCTAAGCCAAATGGAAAATGTTATTCAACCTAACCATACACTGTTCCCTCAATCTCATTTTACAGAAGAGCAGGGACAGTGTTGGTCTTACAATACAGAAATGTAGTGGATCTTCCATCTGCTGAGAACCTCAAAGCTCCATGCAGAAATGATCCCTGGAGAAGATGTAGGCAGCTATGAAAGACCTGAGAGAGCAAAAATCATCTTCCATGGCAAACAACCTGGTCAGGATGAAGGGTTGCATCAGAATCAGCCAATCTCTCCTTAATGTAGAGAAGATGGACAAAACCATGCCTGTGTGGAGAGCTGTTACCATTTGCCTACAGGTGATATACCATTCTACCATGTGAAAGTGTGACAGGAAGTAGGGGCAGCCTCCATCTCATGGTACCGTTGGAAGCAATTGTTATGATAAAGTGGTTGCTAAGGCAGTGATCTCATTCAGTTCCTGAAGAAAGCGATCTCATCTCACTTCCTTGGTGATGGAACTCTCTGAACTTGGGATACAGAAAGCCAGGCACCCAGAGCCAGTCCCAGTCCTAGTCCCAGTGGTCTCACTTTTTTGGATTAACCAAGGACAGAGTCAGTCTTCCTTGGTACCTACTGATGTGAGGATGGCCAAATGCCAGGAAAGCTCGGAAGAGGGGCTCTTCCTGAGAAAGCAGGTAGTGGCTCAATCCTGGCTCCTGACAACTTCACAGAGTTGGCCAAGAAGACCAGATCTGAGACAGGACAGGCCATTTTGGGGGATCATAGTATGACCCATCAGTCAGAGCACACACCGGACAGTCACAGACCTATTTGAGAGAAGGAGGTGCCATTGTGGGTGTGGGTGTGGGTTTGTGGTTTTGTCTCATGTTCTGAGAATAGGTAGGAAAGGTGGTTTGTTTGATTTGGAGTGAACAGTTTTTAGTAAGTCGTTTGACAGCGCAAGTGTTTCTATGTCTGTGTATCCCACTGTGTTTGTACTTGTACACATTAGAAAAGAGAATGCATTAATGGATGTGTCCTGTCTCGTAGAAAGCTTCCCAGCATTCATCCAGCCCAATTTATGAATTGACTATGGCTTGCCTTATTGATGGGCAATACCTGCTACCTTCCTAAGTTGCTGTTTTCTTCCTGAATTATGGCCACTTTCCAGAATAGGCTCATGGTTTTGTGTCCAAGATATGTACTACCTCCAAGCTCGGTGACATGGCCATGTACTGGATAGCTGAAGGGAATGGCGAGCATCTCAGAAAACTCAGATATCAGTGTGACCAGTAAAGTCTCAGTGGAGAATCCCTGCTTTGGGCCATTTGCTTACCTATTGTTCTGTTGCCCTGAGAGTCAGGAAGGTTTTTGTCTCAGGCCACAGCTTTTTGAATCCTGAAGAAAAGATTTTTCAAATGGAAATTAATAGGATTCACCTTTGGCTCTTTTCTTAATTGATTTGGAAAGAGGTGTGTCTGAATCAGCCTCTTGGCCCAGTGTGATTCTTTGACTTAGATACTCAGCACCTGATGGATCTAAAGAAAGATCCCATGTGTGCATCCAAATCCAAAATGGCAAAAAAGAGCAGTCATTGTGGATGAAGTCTTTTGCCTTCCTCTGTAAGGTTTCTGAATTCCATCAAGTGAGAATAGGGATCATTTGGGTCAAATGATTTCTTCAAATTAATTCAGAAGCTTTCCAATAGGTGCTTGGGTTTTCTCATCTCTCCAATTTACATAAAGAATGTGTACCCGACACTCGGTAGGCCTCAAATTGGTGAAGCAGAGCAATATTAAGGTCAGGCCTATTTGATCACTCCTGGTACACAGGAAGGATGTACAGGCCACCGGGAATTTAGGCAAATGAGGGCAACGTAGCTTATTTTGGACACTGTCTTGGGCTATGCTAATGCTCTCAAATGTCAATCCTATTGTTGACTTCATCTTTGTTTCTTCCTAAGCTCATACATTCAACCTCAACCCTGTAGAAAATATCTAATCCCATAACTCACTTTATTCTTTTCCTGATTTCCTAATGTCTCTATTGATATCTGCTTTTCTACATATTTTCCCCTGTTCATCATTGTGACTGACTCTTCACTTGTGTTGATATTTACATTGACTCTCTAACCAAAACCCTATTGGCAAAGAACTTTTGTTCCAAATCCTATACTCACTTTTCTTCCTAAACCTACCAACTATCTTCCTAATCCTACTGACTATAACTTTTTGAATAGATGTTCTCTTCTACATTCAATCATCCAAGTAAAGTTTGGGCGAGTGCCGGAGAAAGAGACCACCAAGAGACTATCTCATGCAACAGCAAAGGTTTTATTGGGGGTCCAGCATGCTGGGGCTCAGAGCTCACTTGAATAGAGCAGAGAGACCTGACAACAGCTTAAGCAGAGCTTATATACTTTCCTTGCAGAGGGCAGGGATGGAAGTTCATTGATGTGTCAGGGAGAGTGGATGGTTTGTATTCAACTGGGTGAGGGAGTACATTCTGCAGTTTGGTAATTGGGGACAGCATATTCTGGGAACAAGATTAGCAAACAGTTCTCAAGATTTCAACAGTGTTTTGTTACGCATGCAGAAAAACAGGAAGTGACAAGTACATATTTTATTAACCTTTCATTCCCCACTTCTTCTTCTGGCTACTTTTAATCATAAAAGTGATCATTGTGGGGTGTCACATTCTATGTCTGCTAGTGGGGTATTACCATAAGTTTAATTTGTCCAATTTGAGCTTGGAGAAAAGAAATTACACGGTTGAGAAAACAGGGTTTTATAGTTAGCAATAATATGAGGATTATTATTGGACTGGCTAGGGTTGATAAAAACGTAGTTAACCAGGGGGACTGTGTAAAAAAAGACTCAAACTACCATTCTTGGGCCTCTCTCTCTCTCGTTGTCGCTCTTCAAGGCATCTTTTTAATTTACTCATAGATTTTTTTTACAACTCCAGTATTGTAGACATAAAAACAACATTCTTCCCTCAATGAAGCACAAAGGCCCCCTTCTCTCATGAAAAGGAGGTCCAACCCTCGACTGTTCTGTAAAACAACTTCAGAGAGGTTAAAGATTCGTTCAAACTGTGATGGAGGTTTCTAATATCTTTAATTTTTGATCTATTGCTGCTTTGGGTCATTTGTTGTGTCCCATGGGCCAGAGCAATGGTTCCCGTGCCCTACCCTGCAGTAACTACTATTCGTAATAGAATGGCTAAGGTGAGGGACATATGTTTTCAGCGGAACCGTGTTCTATGCCCCCCTCTTTGATCTTCAAATGAACCTGCATCAAGATAGAGCACTCTGGGAAACATCTGCACCATTACACAATTAATCACATCTGTTGACCATTTCATGAAAACATAAACAGTGTTTAAGTATATAGAATTATACTGTTGTAGGGACGGACAAGGCAAGGCACCTAAGATAGCACCAAAGACAGGAAAACAGTCTTTTTTG